>NW_022196345.1:297500-351599 GCF_008641045.1 Pistacia vera
TTTGAGGATATGTCTCCATGACCATGTACAATTTTGGGGAATGCATATGTCCCAAATGCTTCTATTTCTCAAAAGATAAATTCGGACCCAAGAGACCCATAAAGTATGGTTTCTGTGATTGCACAGGTTCCAAATATGTCTTAAAGAAGCTGCGAGGTTCCATTCCTTAGATTTCATAAACCCAAGCCCACCCTCATTTTTGGGTACACATACCTCCTCCCAAGCTATTCTAGCTTTGTGTCTATTCATATCAACTCCGGACCAAAGAAAAGCTCTCAAACTAGCATCAATTTCCTTATGAATTTTGGAAGGAAGGGTAAAGAGGGACGACCAATAAATTTGCACACTCCAAAGAATGGATTTAATCAAAATAATCCTCCCCGCATAGGATAGAAACCTACTTCTCCAAGAGGCAACCCGAGCCAAGATTTTATCCAAGAGAGGTCGACAATCTCCAAAGGTAAGCTTAGAGGTAATAAGGGGTACACCTAAGTATTTGATGGGAAAACTACCCTCGGCAAATCCTATCAAACTTAAAAGCTCCATCTTTTCATTGTCACTCACACCAGAAAGGAAGATATTGCTCTTATCAGGATTTGCACTCAATCCTGACCAACTTTCAAAAGTAACTAAAGCATTCTTAAGGAGAGACAGAGAAGTACCTTCGGCTTTACAAAAAAGCATGAGATCATCCGCGAAACAAAGATGAGTCAGCCCCATTTTCTTGCATCTCCAATGAAAACTAAAGTTCGGATTAGCCGCCACTCTATTCAAGAGCCGAGAGAGAACCTCCATAGCAATAACAAACAAGTAAGGGGATAAGGGATCCCCTTGTCTCAGCCCTCTAGAGCTCCCAAAGAAACCCACCAACTCCCCATTGATAACCACCGAGAATCTAGGAGTAGTGATGCATTTGGATATCCAATTGACAAGAACACTAGGGAAACCAAAATTCTTAAGGACTTGTAAGAGAAACTCCCAATTAACCGAGTCATAAGCCTTCATTAAATCAACTTTCAAGGCACACCTTTTTTCCTTGGCCGTAGCTCGATTATAGTTGTGCACCAACTCCTGGCATAACAGGATATTATCTCCTATTCTCCTATCACCAACAAAGGCTGCTTGTGCCGGGTCAATGAAGAGAGGTAAAGCACTCTTAATTCTATTTGCAATGATCTTGGTGATACATTTATAAATTATGTTGCAGCAAGAAATGGGCCGATAGTCCTTACACAAAGAAGCATTATCACACTTGGGAATAAGAGCAATTGAAGTACAATTTACCTCCCTGAGAAGCTTGCCCTCTTGGAAGAAGTCTTTAATAGCCATAATCACATCTTTTCCCACCACATCCCAAGCTTTCTTGAAGAAATAAGCACCAAAACCATCTGGTCCAGGAGCTTTGTTGTTGCCCAATGAAAACAGAGTGTTCTTGATTTCCTCATCCGTCACTTCGGCAATCATCCCATTAGCCATATCACTAGTGATGCAAGGTTCAATAATTTCCTCTAAACCCCAGAAGTCTCTCACACCCCTCAGCTCTTCAAAAACTCTTTTAAAGTGGCTGACAATTTCCTCCTTAATTCTCAAAAGGTCTTCAATAACCATGCCGTTATCACACTTAAGCTTGGACATTCTATTTCTATTCTTTCTGCCATTCACACACTTGAAGAAATAGCTTGTGTTCTGGTCACCCTCTCTAAGCCATTGCACTCTAGATTTTTGCCTAGCTAAAGATTCCTCAGCTCGACTTAAAGAATTAAAATTAAAAGCTGTGGCTTTTTCCTCAAGAATAAGGTTCTCTTCAAGAGGATTAGAAGCAAGAGCATGCTGGACCCTTAAGGAAAGTGCAGGTTTGTGAAAGAAAATGTGAAAAAAGAACTTAAGGAAATGGTTAGAGGGACAGGTGAAGTTTAATTGTAAAGGTGGAGGATGGAGGATGAGGGTGGAGAGAGGGGTGGTGGGTGGAGAAGAAAATATGGAAAGAGGTCTGAAACTTTAATAACCAGTTTATACTTCAGGCCATTTTCAATCCATTTATCAAACGAATTGGCTCTTGTCATAAACATATTATAGATCTCTGTCTTAGCTTTCTAATGCTTCAAGAATCATGTCATTTTGATGTTTATAACTCAAGTTATGGTCGAAATACTTAAGCAGTGTTAACAAAACCCCTAAGCGTTGGCGAATGATTCCTTCACCATAATTGATGTCATCAAAAGTGTTGTGAGGGACAAAGCCATGGAACTTAGGAATATCAAAGTATCCTATAGCAATGGGAAGTTGGCGAATGATTGGGGCCTCCCCAGATCTATTTTCAAAGATGTTCCTCAAGTTCCTGACACCGTTTGAAGACTGGATTACGGAGGGCTACACATAATGGTTTTTGCTTGGTTGTGTTTCTATCATTTGTAACGAATTGATATCGTGGTTTTCTTTTAATGATCCTAATCTAGGGAGGTGTCCTATGGTAGGTGGAATTGTTGTTGTTCTCCTTGCTTTCTTCGTGGTTTTTTGGTTTAAGATTTACCCCAAGAGTGAATGGCCGTTTGTAGGCTTGTTTCCTTTGATTCCTATTTTGGGGCATGTCCCAAAATAGGCTGGTCGCCCTTTTTCAGGCCTTTGTACATTCTTCTCTCTCTTTTTTTTTAATATTATTACTTACTTAACCAAAAAAAAAAAAAAAAACCTCCTAAGCTCACTAAATCCGAATTTTCATATTAACTATGCCACATCAATTCCTATTGGCCAATAGGTCAAATTATGGATCAAATAAACCTCCCCTTAATAGTCTTTAATATCTTAAAGGAAGTGTAAAATCTCATTCCCATAATCATCCATTATTGCTATAACATTGTAAGCTAATGCAAACAACACTTCAACACTTCTAATAGCAACCATTCAACACCATGTGGCCTCCAATACTACAAATTTTGCTACAATCAGCATCCACACTTCATTTTCTTCAATCAAACGTAACAACTCATGAAACATAAATAGCAATAACTTCATGTATAATGAATTCAAAGCAATAAGTAAAATAAATGAGTTCAACTACACTTGACATTAACTAATTCTATGCCTTAAAGCCTTAATTTAAGATTTCATAAAAATCTACAAACCCTAGCGTAAACCCTAAAGTCATTAAAGACTTCCTTCAACAAATCCTTTGCCTTTGACTTCTTTTACAGCTTAATCCTACATATATAACATTATACCTCAACATCTACCTCAAATCTTCAAATCAAATCAAAACTAAAGTTTTTAATCCTTACCTTAAACCATTCAAATTAAAGATCCAAGGCTCCTATCTTGTTCTCCTTGAAAAAATAAGCAAAACTCCTTTAAAACTTAGAGAAAGAAAGCTTGTTTCATGGAAGATTTGAGAGAAAATGGAAGAAATGTTGAAGAAAGGCTCTCTCCCTTGGCTTGAACGAATTTCATCTCATTTATAGGAAAATATTTCATTTATTTTCCAAAATTATGCAATTGGCCCAATTATTTTAATTGTATAACTCATAAGTCCTTAATTCTTCATATAAGGGCATTTTGGTCATTTCACACTAGACATAATTATTACTTAATTAATGCCATTAAATGCAATGAAGCCTACTCATCATTGACTTTTTCAATGCTTATCTATAGGCAAAATGACCATTTCACCCCTAATGCCTTTTTATGGATAATTGATTCATACCGTACCAAATGAATCGACTATTTTGCCCTTAGTTAGATTTTATGCTTTTTAACATGAAATTAACATCTAAAGGACTATTTCGAGTTAGGAACATACCTTTGACATCTTGGGTATACAATGGTACCTGTGATCGTTAGACTTGAGATCACCGAAGCACCTTGTGCATCGATTGATGCAGTTTGACGCTAGCCCAACGCAGTTCTATTTAGAACTGTCAATACGGTAGTGATTGGCTGCATCAAGGAGTGTATCAAGACTATGGTGGATTGACAGAGGATTCATCACTCCTAGGTACGGGGGAAAGTTAACTCACGGCGCAATTCAGTAAATGGCAATGACTCTAAAACTAAAGCCACTATGGGATTGAGTTGTTGCTCTATCCAGTTTATAATTCTGGTCATTGGACTAGTAACTGAATACATACACATTGATAGTAACTGAGGTTGACACTATTTCTATGCCTCAGTCTCGTTAAGATAACGATGATGAAAGAATTGGATTGTACGGTAACCATATCGTTGACAGGTAGCTGGTTCGCTGAATCCGAATCTATCGGGTGGCCATGATGCCTTGGTAGGGGCCAATCTTAGTCAGTGTGTAGTGAGGATTAATTGGTATTAATCGCGATACTACACACTACCGGTATGATAAGGAGCCTATGGGTCACACACGTATAAGATAATTTAAGAACCAGTTTATAAGAATGGTGTTTTCGTCTTTTTAGGCAAAAATGTATTTTGTTAATCTCACAGTGCAATTAAATTTACTGAGGTCGTAGCCTTTATTTAATTTGATATTAAAATTAAATAAGTGAGATTACGTTAATATATGTGTTCGCATATATTTAAATAAATTATCATTATTGTTAAATGTTAATATTATATATATTAATTGAATTTCATTGAGATAATGATAATTAAAATTAAAATTAAAATATCTAAATGGGGCTGTTTGGATACAAGGGGTGTTTGGGTTGGTGCCCAAGCCCATTCCATGATGGAATAAGGCAAAATGTGCACTATATAAGTGCAACACTTTGTGAATTTAAATAATTCATTCATTCAATCATTAAGATTAAAATTCCAGCCCCTTTTCTCTTCTTCCCACGCCAGTTTGCCTTTTTGTTTGAATTAAAATATTATTTGATTCCTTATTGGTTCTTAAGGCAAAAGAGGATCTGGCAAATCCCTCTTTAGTTCCTTGGGGTTATCTTTGTGTGGACTACATTGGTTCGATCCTACTCTTGGGTCGGTAGTGAAACCCATTCAGAGACAAGTGGAGGAGCCTCCAAACGTGCGTATGATTTCTTAACTCTAGACTGAATTTTCTGCAGATTCTAATATAATGTATGAACTGTAAATTTGTGCCCTGATCTTGGTTCTAAGAAACGATTCATGTTGTAAATAATTTTTATTTTTTGCTACCATGACTTGATCGTTTCCTAGCAGGAGTTCAATAGGATCAGCTTGAAATCTTGCATAAACACCAACACTGAAACATAAGTCAGGCCTACTTGCAGTTAAATACAATAGGCTTCCTATCATGCTTCTAAACAATCTGTTGTCTACCTTTTTTCTATTAACATCCTTGGATAGTTTAAGGGTAGAGCTCATAGGTGTTTTAGCATGTTTTGCATTTTCAAGGTTGAATGTTTTAAGCATGTTCTTTGCATATTTTGATTGTGATACAAACAAACCACTACCATGCTCATTTCAAACTCATCTTTCATTAAAGTAATAAACTCTTGCAATTGTTGTGTGAAATGGAACCAAATACTATGTCATCAACATAAATTTGAGCACAAAGAAACTCACCACAACCTGTTTAATAAAAAGAGTCTTATCAACATTACCTCTTCAAATATTGTGATTAAGGAGGAATAAGAAAAGTCTTTCATACCATGCTCCTGGAGCCTGTTTCAGTCCATACAGTGTTTTCTTCAGTTTGAACACATGATCTGGCTTGTAAGGATCCTGAAATCCACCAGGTTTCTCCACATAGACTTCTTCCATAAACAAGCCATTCAAGAATGCACCCTTCACATCCATTTGATAGAGCTTCAGCTTTAAGCATCAAGCAACAGCCAAAAGCAATCGGATTGACTCTAATCTAGCCACCAGAGCAAAGGTCTCATAAAAATAAATCCCCTCTACTTGTGTGTACCCTTGAGTAACAAGCCTGGCCTTGTTTCAAACAATATTTTCAGATTCGTCAGACATGTTCTTAAAGATCCACTTGGTTCCTATGACATTAATCCCTTCAGGCCAAGGATCCAAGCTCCACAAATCGTTTCTCTCAAATTGTTCAAGCTCCTCATGCATGGTAGCAATCCAACAATCATCTTCCAGAGCTTGTTTTGCATCTTTGGTTCTGAAGGAGAAACATAGTGTAGATGATTAATTTCATTAAACCTTTTTCTCTTTGTAACCATTACCACTTCGGGATTTCCAATGACAAAAGATGGTGGATGAGCCTTCTTGATCCAAGAGGAAGGCTCTTTCGTCGTAGGAGTCCTTTTCTAAGTGATTTCGTCTAATAGATCAACTACTAGGTCAAGTCTTTGTCTTTAAGAGACAGACCCCTATTGAGCAATAGTGGTACTCACTTTAGGTTTTGGGGTGGTCACCTCATCTTTGGATTTTGTTTTAGAAGGAGTCATGGTGGGCACTTTATCACGATCTGCGGTCACCTCAAAAGGAGAAATCATATCATCAATTTCATCTTCTTGTGAAAACTGTGAGTAATATTTTGAATCAGAGAAAACCACATTAAAAGATTCAGTGATATGTTTTATTCTCATGTTAAAAACTCTATATGCCCTACTATTTGATGAATACCTGAGGAAGACTCCTTCATCACTCTCAGCATCAAATTTCCCTAGATGATCTCTATCATTCAAGACATAGAACTTGCAACCAAAACCATGGAAGTATGAGAGATTTGGCTTCTTACCTTCCGAAAACTTGTATGGAGTTTGAGATCTACCTTTCCTTAAGAAAATTCTGTTGGAGATGTGGCATGTAGTGTTAATTGCTTCAACCCAAAGTCTTGTAGGAAACTTCTTTACATTTAACATAACTCTTGAAGAACCATAATTGATGCTATCAAAAGTGTTGTGAGAGATAAAGCTTTGGACCTTAGGAATGTCACCGCATCCTATAGCAATAGGAAGTTGGCGAATGACTGGGGCCTCCCTAGATCTATTTTCAAAGACGTTCCTCAAGTTCTCAACACCGTTTGAAGATTGGATTACAGAAGGTTAAGCAGAAGGGTTTTTTGCTTGGTTGTTTTGTCTCATTGGTAAAGCGTTTGATTTTTTGTTTTTCTTTTAATGATCCTAACCTAGGGAGGTGTCCTATGGTAGGTGGGATTTTTGGTGTTCTCTTTACTTTCTTCTTGTTGTTTATCTCCCTTTGTGATTTTTGATAAACCCCTAGAGCGGATGGCTGTTTGTAGGCTTGTTTCTTTTGTTTCCTATTTTCGGGGTATGTCCCAAAATAGGCTGGTCGCCTTTTATTAGGCCTTTGTACATTGTTCTGTTTTCTTTAATATGATTACTTACTTATAAAAAAAAAAAAAAAAAAATCAAACTCGTAAATCTTATCTTTAGTTCTTCAAGACCCAAGAATGCATCTTCTCCTCTCCAAAATTGGCAAAATTCATTCCTTTTCAGTTAATCACAATCATACTTAAATACCCTAACGGGTCCTAGGTGAAAAAGGAAGAAAAACTAACAAAAATGTGCTAATAGTTTCCGCCATGGCCCTGGCCATGGCTAAATTTAAGTCACCGCAGCCTAGGTTATGGTGTTTTTTGGTCTCTTTGTTTTATCATTGTTCCACCACCATGGCCATGGTGAACTACCAAGGCATGGCTGTGGCCTTCGAAAATGCTAGGTAGTCTCAATTTCTTCAAGCTTTAAGTCCCAACTTCATTCCAATGCTCCAATCTACTCAATCAAAGCCTAAAAACACATAAAAACTATCCAAATCAATAGCTGACCATTCACATCTCAAGCCTAATAAAAACTAACACCAAAAAAATTAGAAATTAACTAAACTAACATCAAAACAACCATAAAAACACTCAAATTATGGAACTTATTATCAACTACAAGCGCTTAATGCACATGAAACATCAACTTAAGTACATAACATGGCATACATGATGGATCCAATTGCAAACTCTTATAGGATCCTCTTCATCCTATCTCTCTCATCTTGTGTTTTAGGACACATGTATTTAGAGAGATAAACACCATGTGACATCGAAAGAAATCCTTTCCTGGATTCTTCCATACTGAATCTCTTCAGTACCCTGTTTATGCATGTACTTTGACTTAGGCTTAGCAACCTATGTGATTTATCACAATAGATCTTTATTCCGAGGATGTAGGTTGCCTCTCCTATGTCCTTCATGGAGAAACACTTGGATAACCAAGTCTTTACTGGCTGCAAGTTCAGTATATCATTCTTGATAAGAAGCATGTCATCGACATACAACACCAAGAATGCAGTTGTGCTCCCACTTACTTTCGTGTAAACACAGGGCATATATTCGTTCTTGATGAAACTGAAATCTTTTACAGCTTCATCAAAACGAATGTTCTAGCTCCTAAAAGCTTGCCTAAGTCCATAAATGGACCTTTGCAAATTGCATATCTTATCATCTTGTCCATCAAGAACGAAACCATCGAGTTGTGTCATATACACATCCTCTTCGAGGTTTCCATTCAGAAAAGTTGTTTCAACATCCATCTGCCAAATTTCATAGTCATGATATGCAACAGTCACAAGCATAATCAGGATAGACTTAATCGTGCCAACTAGCAAAAAGGTTTTTCATAGTCAATGCCATGAATTTATTTGAAACCTTTGGCAACCAACCGTGCCTTATAGGTATGCACATTGCCATCCATGTCAATCTTTTTCTTGAAGACCTATTTATACCCTATGGGTTTTACCCCTTCAGGTGGATCCACCAGAGACCATACTTGGTTTTGGTACATGAAGTCGATCTCAGATTTCATGGCTTCAAGCCATTTAATGGAATCTGGATATGATATAGCGTCATTGTACGTTATGGGTTCATTGTCTTGGTAGACATGTACATCGCCATGTTGAGTCACGAGAAAACCATATCTCTTGAGCTCATGACGTACTCTTCTAGACCTACGCATCTCCTGTGCTACATGAGGTGGTTCACTTTGATCCACAGATTGTGGAGTTACTTCCTTATGATGATCAACCACTTCTTGTGGCACATCATCCTGTCCTTCGTCTAATGTATCTTGTGTTACTAGAACTTCGACGAGTTCTACTTTTCTCTCACTAGTACCTCTTAGAAGAAATTCATTATCTAAGAAGACAGTAGTATGAGCAACAAACATTTTGCGCTCTTTTGGGGGGTAGAAATAGTACCCTTTGGTCTCCTTAGGATACACCACAAAAATACATTTATTAGATTTTGGGTCCAGCTTGTTCAAAGTCAATTTCTTGACATAAGCTTCGCAACCCCAAATCTTCAAATACTTTGCTTTTGCCCACTCCATAGTTCATATGGAGTCTTATCCATAGACTTTGACAGCACATGGTTCAGTATGTGGGCCGTAGTCTCTAGGGCATAACCCTATAATTAGGTACGTTTAACTCAATTTTTCATACTTGGCAGGGTTGTTACTTTGAGAATATATTTCAAAAAGATATAAAATATTATGAAACAGATCCATAAAGAATATTATTTATACTAAGAGACAACAATCCATTAGTAATAAAAGCAATATTCTCGTTTGTCCAAAGTGGACACATAAATATTATTTCTGGAAACTGAGAGTAAATCATAAGTTCCAAAAACAAGCCTGTAGGCAGAGTCAAACAATAAGATACTACAAGTAATGCAGCATTATGTAACGCCCACACGGAGGTATGTAATTTAATTTATGTTTTTATAGCCCTTAGTTGATTTTTGTTAAAGTAATTTTAAGAAAATATGAAGAAAATGCCTTAAAACTTGCATTAAGGGTAAAATGGTCTTTTCACTGAAAATTAGTTGAAAAAGTGGGGAGTGAAAAGAGAGAGAATTTCATGTAAAATGCAATAAAAATGAGGGCATTATGGTAATTGACTAAGGGACATAGATGAAATTTCTAAGAAAGTGTAGGGGCAAAATGGGAAAGTATGTTTATAAAATAAGATATTAAGGGTTTGAAGCCCTTATTTCTCTCCTTCCACCACCACTTTCCTTCTCCATTTTCTCTCAAATTTTCACTCAATTTTCCAAGGAATTTTGAGGGCTTTTGGGTGGATTTTAATAAGGTTTTGATCCTAGGCAACAAGAGGTAAGAATTCTTGTTTTATATATAAGATTTATTTGTGTAGAAGTTGAATTCTTATTAAGTTTATGCTTAGGATTAAGAGAAGGTTTGAATCCAACAAGAGCAGAAAGCCTTAGTGGAGACTACTCAAGTATAAGGTAAGTAAATTCCACTCAAACTCCAACTCAAGTTAAGGTTTAAGAAATCAATTAAGTAGAGATTTCTTTAAGCATGTATCTGTTATGATTGTTGAGAAATTGAAATGAGATTGATGATTATTTATTCTTGTTGTTGGATATTGGCGTGCTATCGTAGGCACCCAAAATTAAAACCTACAAAACACATGTAGTAGTGTGAGTCAGGATCATTCCCACGGAGAGTGTCTAGCCGAATTTAATGTTATATGAACCAGTATTTTGGGGTGGGGGGGTTTGAGTTTAAACAGAAACAATTTCGGGAAAACAACAATTCAAATTAATCAATCAATCAAAATAACAAATCTTGGTCTAAGTCAACATCCACCATCGAAATCTTTCAGCTGATCATCGATACAAAAATAAATCAATTCATACCCTGAATTTTCACCGTCGGAACTATGTTCCTATCTCTCCTTAGTTGTAATTAATTAAGAAACAAGCGATCTAATTAACCTTACTACTAAACAACCCTAGACAAGCGCTAAAGATTTAAAGTGGCAGAGTGTTCTTCTTAAGAATTATTAATTCCTGACGCAGCAAATTATTAACCATAGTTGCTTCACAAGTTAGAGAAATCAAACAATTACGGATTTGATATCTAACTTAGCAATAGATTGCAACAATTAATAAACTAGTAGGCCTCCTAGTAATTAAGCGCAACAATCATGAAAATATGCATGGAAGAACATTAATACTCAAACATAAATTGAACACTTAAAGAAAAAAACCAGATTGATCTCACAGTTTATTGATTCCGAGGTCTTGTTTCCGTCGACCAAGTTCTAAAAATTAGCCACTCATGGCCATCACCAAAATTTCAAGGAAAAACGAAAATGCATCAGAGAGAGAAGAGAGACATGTGTGTGATCTCCTTAATCCCTAATCTGATCTCCCTTTAAAAATATCTAATTCGAATTCGAATTCTGCTGAATCTAAATCTCCTAAAAATTATAAAATCCCAAAATAACCTTTATCCTAATCTGAGTAATTGAAAATAAAATAAAGTCTTAATACAAAATAGGAAAATGGTGTTTCCAGCTATAATTTGCGTGCAACAGGTCTTCAAAACTTCTTGTAATAATCAGCCTATTTGAATTGCATGACAAGGCGGAATGTTCCAGAATGTCGGTAGTGCAGGTGCGTCAACTTCAAGCTCGATTACAACCCTGATGCAGCGAGTATATCTCCAAACTAAAAACATGAAAGTTGTATATCTCTTTCTTAGCGTTCCACAGCATTTTAAATCATCTCAATCTGAGCTCGGATGAGAGAGTTATGCCCAGATTACGAAGCAATTTCTAAACTGTCCGAATTCACTTAATTAGTTCCGTTTTGCAATTAACGTCATTTGCATCCTAAATCAAAATAGAATAATAATGAGTATATTTTGGCAGAAAATAAGTATAAAAGACTAGACACTAAGGGGGGTAAATATGACATTTTGATTCTCATCAGATATATTTGAGTATGAGAAGTGTTTTTGATTCTATGATGATGGGCTGAAATTGGAAAAGTTTAAGAAAATTTTTGGGAGTGTTTTGCCGTGTAGGGATTTTTTTTTTTTTTGATAAGTAAGTAATTATATTAAAGAAAACAAAACAATGTACAAAGGCCTAATAAAAGGCGACCAGCCTATTTTGGGACATGCCCCGAAAATAGGAAACAAAAGAAACAAGCCTGGAAACAGCCAACTGCTCTAGGGGTTTATCAAAAACCACAAAGGGAGATAAACACCGAGAAGAAAGTAAAGAGAACACCAAAAATCCCACCTACCATAGGACACCTCCCTAGGTTAGGATCATTAAAAGAAAAACAAAAAATCAAACGCTTTACCAATGAGACAAAACAACCAAGCAAAAAACCATTCTGCTTAACCCTCTGTAATCCAATCTTCAAACGGTGTTGAGAACTTGAGACCTTGGGCTTTATTGACTAACGAGGCAAAACGCTTTTAACTCTATTGGCATAATCTTGGAGCTGATTTGTAGATGGTGTCACAACATGAGATTGGCCGAAACTGATTACATGATAAGGGGTTTTCATTTTTTGGGACTAACGCAATAATGGCGCAATTCACCTCTCTAAGCATTCCCAGATTGAAGAAATTTTGGATTGCTTTATCAACATCATGACCTACAATTCCCAAGCTTTTTTAAAGAAAAAAGCTCCATAACCATCTGGCCCAATGCTATGTCTTTACTCATTCCAAACATGGTCTCTTGAATCTCTACTTTGGAAACCTCACTAATCATGGAGTTGCCCTCCTCCTAAAAAATAACAGGGGTGATAAATCCACACTGCCCTCATAGGAAACACCGCACACTTATCTTCAAAAAGATTTGAGTAGAAAGACACAAACTCTTTGATTCTATCTTGATCACTAGTAACCGAGACTCCCCAATTTCCAAGGACACAATCTTATTTCTATTCCTCCATCCAGCAATCGATTAAAGAAGTGTTAGCATCCCCTTCCCGTAACCATTTAACCCTAGACTTTTGCTTGGCTAATGATTCTTCGACTTTTGAAAGCTGACATCTTTTCCACCTAAGTTTCTCCTCTTGCAAAAAAGCACCGTCAACGGATCACACAAGCCTTTCTTGGACTGGGCCAGATTATCTTGCAAGTTTCACTCTTTTCAGAATGTTCCAAAACTCCTTTCTATTTAGTCTCTTAAGCTCAACCTTTAACGCTTTTAGCTTAGAGACCAGCCTGTATATGGGGTTACCCTCCACCTCCACACTCTAACTCTCTCCACGATAGGTAAGAGTCCTCATTCTCTACCCAAAAGTTGAAAAACGTGAAAGGGGATTTCTTCCTTTGAAAGTCAGCCCGCATCACCATCATTGGACATGGTCCGATATGCCCGGAGTAAGGAAGGACACAAAAAAGTTGGGAAACCTGCTGCTCCAATGCTCATACACTCACCCGATCAAGTTTACACCAAATCCTCCTATGACCTTTCCTCTGTTATTCAGGTGAAGAATGAACCAATGGCATTTGCAATGATCTTGGTGATAATTTATAAATTATGTTGCAGCAAGAAATGGGCCAATAGTCCTTACCGAAGAAGCATTATCACACATGGGAATAAGAGCAACTGAAGAATTTACCTCCTTGGAAGCTTGCCCTCTTGGAAGAAGTCTTTAAAAGCCATAATCACATCTTTTCCCACAACATCCCAAGCTTTCTTGAAGAAATAGCACCAAAACCATCCGGTCCAGGAGCTTTGTTGTTGCCCAACGAAAACAGAGTGTTCTTGATTTCCTCATCCGTCACTTCACAATATCCCATTAGCCATATCACTAGTGATGCAGGTTCAATAATTTCGTCTAAACCCCAAAGTCTCTCACACCCCTCGGCTCTTCAAAAACTCTTTTAAAGTGGCTGACAATTTCTCCTTAATGCTCAAAGGGTCTTCAATAACCATGCTAGTATTAACTTAAGCTTGGTGATTTATTCCATCTTTCGATATCCTACCCATCACTTTATTACTTGAGCGACTAGTGCACTTGCTAGTTTTGCATGTTGTAGTAAATACGCATCAGCTGCCCTCCTATGAACCATGGACCACCCTCTAGCACATCCATTTTAGTAACCTCATCTGGGAACTTGAGCAAATAGCCCCCATGCCCATATGAAGTGACCCCCACAGCTCCAAAACGACTCCAATTTCTATCAACATAGCTCTTTACTTGGTAAAACGGCAATTTCTTCCCAAGGAAAAACTTGACTAGACAATTACTCCATTTGTCTATTCCTAAAGCCGCAATTTCAGTAGGGATTGAAATTCCAAACATATCACCTTCCTTGCTGATATTTGGTTTGACATATTCAAGGGAAATATCAGACCTCTTTGAGACAAGAACACTTGTCCAAGCTCCTTTTTCCTCCCCTTTCACCTGTTTTTGATCACCACAACCGTTTGGCTTCTCAATTCTATTCACTACATCCACCACTTTGCTTGGGAGAGAGGGGTAATCCTTAGAAATCTCATCAACCTTCGCTGCCACATTTTCATAAAATCTCCCCTTTCCATCAGAGCAGCTCCCTAGCTTCGGATTGAACTCACCTTTAACCAATGGCGCATCATTCCGGCCTGATTTTTCTATAGCAGTAGGTGGCCTTGCAACCTCACGGCCCTTATCCACACCATTGCAGATTTTGTGCTGCCCATTTTCACCTACCCTAGACTAAACATGGGTACCCTCCAAAGAACTCTTGGATTCAGCACAAACAGCTCCTCTATCCACCCAAATAATTTCACCTTCTTAAATTCGGAATTCCCTCCATTAATAGGTTTCACCAACCGGACTTGGACAAACACTCTATTAGAAATGGTGGCCCTTTTCAAGGCTCCAGTAGGCACCAAAGCACCATTCCTAACACTTTCAATTTTCTTTTCTTCAATGTTTGGATATTGCTCACTCAAACCACAACTTTTCCCACATTCAACAGCCCCCATGGGTGTCAAGGAGGAGAGGTAGCAGAAAAAATTGAATTATTTTTTTTTCTTTCACCTGATGATGTGGCACCTTGGGTGGCGTGGCACCTAGGGTGATGTGGCACACGTGAGGGGATGAGGGATGACGAGGAAGTGAGGTGGCATGACAAGATAAAGGATAGGATGATGTGGGGATTTGTTAGATAAAATCACAATAACCAATAGGAAAAGGGGAGGTGGAAAGAAAATCACTTATAAAACTTGCTATTAACCAGTCCAAAGGAAATGGATAAAGCAAAATCCACCAAGCCAATAGGAGAAAAGGAGAATCTTAGCCAAAGATAAAAGGGGAAAGAATTCAAACAATGAACCACACTCAAATTCTTGAAAAGGAAACAAGGACCAGCCACACCAGAAATGCTCCAGCCAACAAGATGAACCAAACTCCGGCAGCACAGCTACAAGCTCCTGCCAACAAGAAAAACCAAACTCCGGCAGCACAACTACAAGCTCCGGTGACAAGCACAACTAGCCCCAAAGGAACACCCCAGCCACAAACAAGCTTCACCTCAGCAGGATGAAACTCAAGCCAAGCAAGCCCAAATCCGGCCAAAAACACTCCCAACAGCAACCTACACCACACAATCGCACCCAAACCAACCAGACTTTCCTCCCCAAAACACGCCCACTCCAAACAGTTGCAACAACTTCTCACCACTCAAGGAGCAACAAACAAACCAGAAAAACACAGAAGAAAACCGAAAAAAAAAACGAAAAAGATGGAGGATGGTGGGTGATGAAGGTGGAGAGAGGAGAGGTGGATGGAGGGGAAAAAAGATGGAAGGTGGGCTGTTTCACTAATCCTAGAGAGAAGAGAGAGCATTTTCTCTCACTCTTTTTACAAGTCTTTGATAGCTTTCTTTCTTAATACCCAAGAATCGGCAAAAGAGCTTGTTTGCCCTCCTCACTTACCCCAGAGAAGAAAATGTTGCTTTTTAAGGGATTTGCTTCTAACCCCGCCGAAAACGTGGAACCATCCAATGCTCTCTCGACAATGCCAAGAGAGTTTTCATCTGCGTGGCAAAAAATCATTAAATTATCTGCAAAACAAAGATGGGTTAGGTTTAACTCTTTGCACCTCCAATGGTTCTTAAAAGAAGGTTCCCTCGTTGCTTTATTTAGAAGTCTTGATAGAACCTCCATGGCAATCACAAAGAGATAGGGAGAGATAGGGCTCCCTGCCTAAGCCCTCTAGAACCACTAAAGAATCCGGATAATTCCCCATTAACGGCTATAGAGAATTTAGGAGTTTTGATGCACTCCTCTACCCACCCAATGAACTTCAAAGGAAACCCGAGAAGCTCTAGAGCTTTAATAACGAAATCCCATCTTACAGAATCATAAGCTTTCATAAGGTCTACCTTTATTGCACATCTAGCCCCTTTGGCCGACTTTTGGTCATAGTGGTGGAGAAGTTCTTGGCTCAAAAGGATATTATCCACAATTTCCCTCCCCCCCACGAAGGGACCTTGGGCTTTATTGACTAACTGAGGCAAAACGCTTTTAACTCTATTGGCCATAATCTTGGAGATGCATTTGTAGATGGTGTCACAACATGAGATTGGCCGAAACTGATTACATGATAAGGGGTTTTCATTTTTTGGGACTAACGCAATAATGGCGCAATTCACCTCTCTAAGCATTTTCCCAGACTTGAAGAAATTTTGGATTGCTTTATCAACATCATGACCTACAATATCCCAAGCTTTTTTAAAGAAAAAAGCTCCATAACCATCTGGCCCAATGCTATGTCTTTACTCATTCCAAACATGGTCTCTTGAATCTCTACTTTGGAAACCTCACTAATCATGGAGTTGCCCTCCTCCTAAAAAATAACAGGGGTGATAAATTCCACCATGCCCTCATAGGAAACACCCGCACACTTATCTTCAAAAAGATTTGAGTAGAAAGACACAAACTCGTCTTTGATTCTATCTTGATCACTAGTAACCGAGACTTCCCCAATTTCCAAGGACACAATCTTATTTCTATTCCTCCATCCAGCAATCGATTTAAAGAAGTGTTAGCATCCCCTTCCCGTAACCATTTAACCCTAGACTTTTGCTTGGCTAATGATTCTTCGACTTTTGAAAGCTTGACCATCTTTTCCACCTTAAGTTTCTCCTCTTGCAAAAAAGCACCGTCAACCGGATCCACAACAAGCCTTTCTTGGACTTGGGCCAGATTATCTCTTGCAAGTTTCACTCTTTTCAGAATGTTCCAAAACTCCTTTCTATTTAGTCTCTTAAGCTCAACCTTTAACGCTTTTAGCTTAGAGACCAGCCTGTATATGGGGTTACCCTCCACCTCCACACTCTATACTCTCTCCACGATAGGTAAGAAGTCCTCATTCTCTACCCAAAAGTTGAAAAACGTGAAAGGGGATTTCTTCCTTTGAAAGTTCAGCCCGCTATCAACCATCATTGGACAATGGTCCGATATGCCCGGAGTAAGGAAGGACACAAAAAAGTTGGGAAACCTGCTGCTCCAATGCTCATTACACATCACCCGATCAAGTTTACACCAAATCCTCCTATTGACCTTTCCTCTGTTATTCCAGGTGAAGAATGAACCAATGGCATTTGCAATGATCTTGGTGATACATTTATAAATTATGTTGCAGCAAGAAATGGGCCGATAGTCCTTACACAAAGAAGCATTATCACACTTGGGAATAAGAGCAATTGAAGTACAATTTACCTCCTTGAGAAGCTTGCCCTCTTGGAAGAAGTCTTTAAAAGCCATAATCACATCTTTTCCCACAACATCCCAAGCTTTCTTGAAGAAATAAGCACCAAAACCATCCGGTCCAGGAGCTTTGTTGTTGCCCAACGAAAACAGAGTGTTCTTGATTTCCTCATCCGTCACTTCAACAATTATCCCATTAGCCATATCACTAGTGATGCAAGGTTCAATAATTTCGTCTAAACCCCATAAGTCTCTCACACCCCTCGGCTCTTCAAAAACTCTTTTAAAGTGGCTGACAATTTCCTCCTTAATGCTCAAAGGGTCTTCAATAACCATGCTAGTATTAAACTTAAGCTTGGTGATTCTATTTCCATTCTTTCTTTTTTTTGATAAGTAAGTAATCATATTAAAAAAGAGAACAATGTACGAAGGCCTAATAAAAGGCGACCAGCCTATTTTGGGACATGCCCCGAAAATAGGAAACAAAAGAAACAAGCCTACAAAAAGCCATCCGCTCTAGGGGTTTATCCAAAACCACAAAGGGAGATAAACACCAAGAAGAAAGTAAAGAGAACACCAAAAATCCCACCTACCATAGGACACCTCCCTAGGTTAGGATCATTAAAAGAAAAATACGAAATCAAACTCTTTACCAATGAGACAAAATAACCAAGAAAAAACCCTTCTGCGTAACCCTCTGTAATCCAATCTTCAAACGGTGTTGAGAACTTGAGGAATGTCTTTGAAAATAGATCTAGGCAGGCCCCAATCATTTGCCAACTTCCTATTGCTGTAGGATGCTGTGACATTCCTAAGGTCCATAGCTTTATCTCTCACAACACTTTTGATAGCATCAATTATGGTGAAAGAATCCTTATTGTCACCCCTAAAACTTCGCGAATTTCGTTCCCTCCAAATCCAATAAACCGTAGCCCCTAAACAAAGCCTACCCAAAGTGAACTTTAGACTCTTACCTTTCCATATCCTTGCCAAATGGGGGATGTAATCATGCCAAGGTCTAACCACATAACCAAGGTCAACAAGACTAAGGATCTTGCTCCAAATAGATTTAGAAAAAGGGCATGCAAAAAATAAGTGGTCAAGAGATTCCATGGATGAGTTACAAAAGAAACAATGAGCATTAGTAGTATCCCCATACCTCATCAACTTGCCCTTTGTAGGTAATCTCTCCTTTATAGCCATCCATAAGATCATAGAGTATCTTGGAATAGCCTTTGAGAACCACACCAAGTCACACCACTAAACTTTTGCTCTCCTTCCTCTAATTGCCTCCCAAGCCGATTTGGTAGAGAAATCCCCCGAAGGTGAGGGTATCCAACAAATCTTGTCATCAACATTAGAAGGAGTGAAATTCACAGAATTCCCCATGTTAATAAGAGCCCAAGAATTGGCAGTTGGCCACTTCCAGTTGCATCCATCAACCACAGAACTCACTTTAGCATCCTTACCAATCCCCGCATCATAAATAATCCTTTCCCCATAGGTGCAAACAAGGGGGCCGTTCGGGTGCCAGTTATCAAACCAAAGAGAGGTGGTGTTACCATTGCCAATGTTGTATTTGATTTTCTTTCTAGCCCTTTCCCTATTTTTGAGGATATGTCTCCATGACCATGTACAATTTTGGGGAATGCATATGTCCCAAATGCTTCTATTTCTCAAAAGATAAATTCGGACCCAAGAGACCCATAAAGTATGGTTTCTGTGATTGCACAGGTTCCAAATATGTCTTAAAGAAGCTGCGAGGTTCCATTCCTTAGATTTCATAAACCCAAGCCCACCCTCATTTTTGGGTACACATACCTCCTCTCAAGCTATTCTAGCTTTATGTCTATTCATATCAACTCTAGACCAAAGAAAAGCTCTCAAACTAGCATCAATTTCCTTATGAATTTTGGAAGGAAGGGTAAAGAGGGACGACCAATAAATTTGCACACTCCAAAGAATGGATTTAATCAAAATAATCCCCCTGCATAGGATAGAAACCTACTTCTCCAAGAGGCAACCCGAGCCAAGATTTTATCCAAGAGAGGTCGACAATCTCCAAAGGTAAGCTTAGAGGTAATAAGGGGTACACCTAAGTATTTGATGGGAAAACTACCCTCGGCAAATCCTATCAAACTTAGGAGCTCCATCTTTTCATTGTCACTCACACCAGAAAGGAAGATATTGCTCTTATCAGGATTTGCACTCACTCCTGACCAACTTTTAGAAGTAATTAAAGCATTCTTAAGGAGAGACAAAGAAGTACCTTCGGCTTTACAAAAAAAGCATGAGATCGTCTGCGAAACAAAGATGAGTCAGCCCTATTTTATTTCATCTCCAATGAAAACTAAAGTTCGGATTAGCCGCCACTCTATTCAAGAGCCGAGAGAGAACTTCCATAGTAATAACAAACAAGTAAGGGGATAAGTGATCCCCATGTCTCAGCCCTCTAGAGCTCCCAAAGAAACCCTTCAACTCCCCATTGATAACCATCGAGAACCTAGGAGTAGTGATGCATTTGGATATCCAATTGACAAGAACACTAGGGAAACCAAAATTCTTAAGGACTTGTAAGAGAAACTCCCAATTAACCGAGTCATAAGCCTTCATTAAATCAACTTTCAAGGCACACTTTTTTTCCTTGGCCGTAGCTCGATTATAGTTGTGCACCAACTCTTGGCATAAGAGGATATTATCTCCTATTCTCCTATCACCAACAAAGGCTGCTTGTGCCGGGTCAATGAAGAGAGGTAAAGAACTCTTAATTCTATTTGCAATGATCTTGGTGATACATTTATAAATTATGTTGCCGTAAGAAATGGGCCGATAGTCCTTACACAAAGAAGCATTATCACACTTGGGAATAAGAGCAATTGAAGTACAATTTACCTCCCTGAGAAGCTTGCCCTCTTGGAAGAAGTCTTTAAAAGCCATAATCACATCTTTTCCCACCACATCCCAAGCTTTCTTGAAGAAATAATCACCAAAACCATCTAGTCTAGGAGCTTTGTTGTTGCCCAACGAAAACAGAGTGTTCTTGATTTCGTCATCCGTCACTTCGGCAATCATCCCATTAGCCATATCACTAGTGATGCAAGGTTCAATAATTTCCTCTAAACCCCAAAAGTCTCTCACACCCCTCGGCTTTTCAAAAACTCTTTTAAAGTGCCTGGCAATTTCCTCCTTAATGCTCAAAGGGTCTTCAATAACCATGCCGTTATCACACTTAAGCTTGGTGATTCTATTTCTATTCTTTCTACCATTCACACACTTGAAGAAATAGCTTGGGTCACCCTCTCTAAGCCATTGCACTCTAGATTTTTGCCTAGCTAAAGACTCCTCAGCATAACTTAAACAATTAAAATTAAAAGCTTTGGCTTTTTCCTTAAGAATAAGGTTCTTTTCAAGAGGATTAGAAGCAAAAGCATGCTGGACCCTTAGAATAACAATGCTAGCTTCAATAACTCTTGCCGAGATATTCCCAAACTCCCTCTTGTTAAACACTTTTAATGTTGCTTTGACTCTCTTCAGTTTAGTAACAAATTGATACATAGGGGTACCCCTAATTTCTTCTTCCCAAGCCTTACTAACAATGCTAATGAAACTTTCATGGTGAGCCAAAATGTTGAAGAACCGAAATGGGATTTTCCTAAATGAAGACATAACCCCACATTCAACAATACAAGGAGAATGATCCGAGATGCTTGGTGGAAGGAAATTGGCTATGGAATTATCAAACACACTGCCCCACTTTTCATTCACAAGAGCTCGATCAATCTTAGTGGTAATCCTATGTTCCCCTTCTCTGATATTACTCCACGTGAAAAAGTTACCCATAAACCGAAGGTCCTTAAGCCTAGTCTCATTACACATATTATTCAAATCCGAAACGTAATTTCTCCAGCTGTAAGAACCCCCTATTTTCTCATGCCCAAATCTCATCGCATTAAAATCACCCATAATCACCTGTGGTATATCCTTAAAATCTTGAGCTTTACCCATTAAGTCTCTCCATAATTCTTTCCTCTCTAGCGAACCATTGGAGCCATATACAAATGAGCGAACAAATGAGTAATTAGACTCCAAAATAACAACCTTACCATGGATGGCTTGATTCGTAGATTGTATGATTTCAAACCTCACCAAACTAGGATTCCAAGCAACCCAAATTCTACCATTAGGGTAGCACACATAGTTATGGATTACATCCCATCCCCCAAAAGTCAAGGACTTAGTAACCTCAAAATTTGGTTCACGAACTCTAGTTTCCAAAATACCACAAATTGCAATTTTATTGGAAGAGATTAGATGTCTAACCTCTTTTTGTTTCAAAGGGGAATTAAGACCCCTTACATTCCACGAAGCAAGCTTAATCATGGGACGGCTGGGCATTAGGAACTTCTCTCGCCTTCCTGGTTAATCTCCTCCTTTGGCTTTTAGAAAGACTTATGTTCCCCTCCGTAAGACCTTCCTCTTCATCTACGCGAATCAAATTTCCAAACCTCACAATCGCTGGTGAAGTAGACCCCATTTCACATCCCTCATGGTTTCCCACCAAGGGACCCCTAGGTGGGATTACTTCACCAGCACTCAAAGCATTCAATCTTTTGCTTACTTCCAATCTCCTCTCTTCTATGTTAGGAACACTCACCCCATATTCATTCCCCTTAACACACTTATCCCTATCATCAGACGCACCTTAATTATAAACCCTGTTAAGACCAGCCCCGCTAGGGACATTTACCCCACTCATTTCATCCTTATCTTTCCCAAACCTGTCTTCAACATTTTCACTACCCTCTTCGCCATCAAGTTCCCCATTATCCAGCCTATTTCCCGAACTAAGAACCACAAATGGATTAGTGGAGGGTTTTGTTTTACTAACCGTGTCTCTCAACTCATCAATGGGCTGCTCTTTTTTGCGGCTAGAGCTCTCGCCCACATTCTCCGCTTGCGCAACCACGTCCTTTGACACATTCTCCTTGCTCTTGGTCACCACTCGCCATTCTTGAGTAAGATTCAAGTTCTTGTTCTCGGCGCTTTCCTTATCAATTCTAGGGGCCAAGTGACATTCCTTCAAATTGTGCCTAAAAGTTCTACACAAAGGGCAAGCCCTCGATTTCCAAGAATACTCCACCCCTATGTTCACATAATCACCATTTGGGAGGCCTAGTTCCACTTAATTCGGGAATGAAGAAGCTGTGTCAATTTCAACACAAACTCTTGCATACTCCAATCTATCTCCTGCATGCATGATGTTATCCATGTAGAGAGGTTTTCCAATAGCACTCGCAACATAGCTTAACCCTTTAGCAGTCCAAAACTCCAATGGAACTCCACTAAATTCGACCCAAATCGGCACACTACTAATGCCTTCACCTGCTATTTTTAAATTCGGACGCCATTTTCTGAGGAAAAGGTGGTGCCCCCCAATATGCCAAGGGCCCCCTTCCAAGGCCTCATCCCTAGAGCTCTCATTATCAAATTTCAGAATAAAGCCCCCAACCCCATTTGAGACAACACCAACCTTGCCGAAGCACTTCCAATTCCTATCGATAAAACCCTTCACAAGAGAGAATGGCAACTTTTTGCCAAGGAGGAAACCATTTATCCTTCCCCAAATCAGTAACCTTTTTAGGAGGTATAACCCTTATCCTCCTCCCATCATCAAGGACTTCCGCTATAAAATATTCAATTGGAGCACTAGATTTCGAAACAAAAAGTTTTCTCCAGGATACAATACCGACTGGCTTTAATTCCCTATTCACCTTTTCCCCAATAGTCCTGCCTCCACTCACTGCTTTCTCGCCATGCATCATAATTGGAGACACCTTTGAGTTAACCAGCACATTCCCATCACAAATTTCCACACCAACCTTATCAATCACTCTTCCACCCCCAGCTTGCTGCCTCTTAAGCACCCCACCAGAACTCTTTGCCTCACTTGTATTCAAAGAATTCACAAGAAACACACCATTGGGAGGCAAAGTATGGCTTTGGGAAGGTTTGGGAAGTGGAGGGAAATATTTTTTTTTGGTGATGTGGCAGGGCTGGTGACGTGGCATCTTGGGGGATGTGGCAAGATGAGTCAGCTTGAGATTGATGAGGTGGAGGGGAGAGATGGATGATTGGTTGGTGAGTTGTCATAATTTGAAGTCAAAGAGACAAGAGATAAGGAAATCAAAGGGGAACCAATGAAAAACAAGTGAGGTGGCAAAAAAACTTATGAAACAGCCTATTAACCAGTCGAAAGAGAATGTGGATAATAAAAAATCTCAAAAATCCAAATGAGCCAATGGGAGAGAAGATTACTAATGGATAGCAAGTGGAGGGATTCAAGTTGTCTCACTCAATGAGTGAACCAACCAAAAATGGTAGACAACTCCAGCCAAAACAACAAAGCTCTGGCCAAAGAATCACCCACACTCCGGTGACCAGCAAGAATCTGGTAGCAACAGGCTAGCCCACCAACCCACTCTACATTTCTGATCAAAACAGAACCACGAAAAGCTCCTTTACTCCTACCTCGCTTCGAAACCAAATAGCAATTGCAAAAAAATGAAAATAAAACAAAAAACTCCAGCAACCAGCAAAACTCCAGCCACCCTCTTCCTTCCCAATCCGGCCAAGCCAAGAAACAGCCTGCACAAACCAGCTCAACCACAACAGCCACTAACAAGCTTGATTTAAACCCAAATAAAACCCCCAAATGCAGCAAAGAAGAACTGAAACATAGCAAACTAAAAGTTTAACAAAAACAGAAAGACAAACTGTAGTTTTTTGAATTAAAATGAGAAAAGAAAAGTAAAGGAAAGGATGAAGCTCTCTGGTTAGAGGGACAGGTGATGTTTAATGGTAAAGGTGGAGGATGAAGGATAAGGGTGGAGCAAGGGGGGGTGGGTGCAGAAGAAAAACATGGAAAGAGGGTTGATTTCTAATCCTAGAGAGAAGAGAGAGCATTTTCTCTCACTTCCTCTCTTTGTTTCAACATTTTCTTCTTGATAATGCTTATGCATATGGGTTTTGTGCTCTGATACTTTTGAACCTAACCCAGGGCATGTCCTGTGGTAGGTGGGATTCATTGTATTCTTTAATCTCTACTTGGTTCCATTCCTTTGACAAGCGGAATGGGAAAAAGAGAAGATTAGGGGTAGACTTAGATAGTATCATTCCTTTGCTCCTAACCTAGGGCTTGTCCTGAGGTAGGTTGGCTGACTTTTAGGCCTTTTGTACATTATTTCCCCTTTCTATAAATGCTTACTTATCAAAAAAAAAAAAAAAAATTTGTTGGCCATTTTTCGATTATTTATCACAAAGATAAAACTGCAATGAAAAGTAATTTTATTAGTGTCTTGTAATCTTTTAAACCTTTTAATGCATAATCAAATTAACTCCCACTATTTTATTCAAGTCCTACACTCCTTTAAATAGGATCCAAAAATTTTCGTTGGACTAAATTTCTTAGTGGGGAATCAATTTCTTATCAAATTTAATTAACTTCACATAATAGAATTTTTGGTTAATTAAGTCTAATAAGTAGGAAACTATTTTCCTTTTTTATCACTATATAAGGTTTGATTTATATTCCTTGTCCTAGCTTCAGATACCTCACATAATAGAATTTTTGGTACCCTAGGCTAATTAAATCTGAACCATTGTGCTTTCTTAGGATGACATTTTCATCATGTCCTCACATAATAGAAATCTTGGTCAACGTGAAAATATCCATCCAAGAACAAGATCAACTTAATTTTATGATATAATGATTAAATCCCTCACATAATAAAAATCTTGGGATATTCTATGAGAGTTGGCCATGACATAAAATGTATAAAGATGCTTTTCCTTTTTAAATTTGAAGCATGCAAGAATCATTATACGTTTAATTCATATATATACTTTTTATTGTGACAAAAGTGGTCATGCATTCCTTGACTAGTACATATAATTTTTCTTGCTAAATTCGGCCATGCATGTTTTTTGTTCATTTGATTCTTGTTTTATTCATGAGTTTGTAATGTGTTGTGGAAGTTGTTCCATAAAGGGTCTAAATGTATGCTTGGATGATGGTTATTGCATGAGATGTATTAAGAAATAATCATGCATGTTCTTTTTTTTTTTTTTAAAGTAATTATATTAAAAAAAGAAGAATGTACAAAGGCCTAATAAAAGGCGACCAGCCTATTTTGAGACATGCCTCGAAAATAGGAATCAAAAGAAACAAGCCTACAAACGGCCATCCGCTCTTAGGCTTTATCTTAAACCACAAAGGGAGATAAACACCAAGAAGAAAGTAAAGAGAAAACCAAAAATCCAATCTACCATAGGACACCTCCCTAGGTTAGGATCATTAAAAGAAAAACATGACATCAAACTCTTTACTAATGATACAAGACAACCAAGCAAAAACCCTTCTGCATAACCCTCCGTAATCCAGCTTCAAACGGTGTTGAGAACTTAAGGAACGTCTTTGAAAATAGATCTACGGAGGCCCCAATTGTTCTCCAACTTCCTATTGCTGTAGCATGCTTTGACATTCCTAAGGTCCATAGCTTTGTCTCTCACAACACTTTTGATAGCATCAATTATGGTGAAGGAATCCTTATGATCACCCCTAAAAATTCGCGAATTTCACTCCCTCCAAATCCAGTAAACTGTAGCCCCTAAACAAAGCCTACCCAAAGTGACTTTTAGACTCTTACCTTTCCATATCCTTGCCAAATGGGGGATGTAATTATGCCAGGGTCTAACCACATAACCAAGGTCAACAAGACTAAAGATCTTGCTCCAAATAGACTTAGAAAAAGGGCATGCAAAAAATAAGTGGTCAAGAGATTCCATGGATGAGTTACAAAAGCAACAATGAGCATTACTAGTAGCCCCATACCTCATCAACTGTCCTTTGTAGGTAATCTCTCCTTTATAGCCATCCATAAGATCATAGAGTATCTTGGAATAGACTTTGAGAACCACACCAAGTCACACCACTCAGCTTTTACTCTCCTTCCTCTAATTGCCTCCCAAGCTGATTTGGTAGAGAAATCCCCCGAAGGTGAGGGTATCCAACAAATCTTGTCATCAAAATTAGAAGATTTGAAATTCACAGAATTCCTTATGCTAATAAGAGCCTAAAAATTGGCAATTGGCCACTTCTAGTTGCATCCATCAATCACATAACTCCCCTTATCATCCTTAGCAATCCCTGCATCATAAATAATCTTTTCCCTAGAGATGCAAACAAAAGGGCCGTTCGGGTGCCTGTTATCAAACCAAAGAGAGGTGGTGTTACCATTGCCAATGTTATACTTAATATTCTTTCTAGCCATTTCCCTATTTTTAAGGATATGTCTCCATGACCATGTATAATTTTTGGGAATGCATATGTCCCAAATGCTTATATTTCTCAAAAGATGAATTCGGACCCAAGAGACCCATAAAGTATGGTTTCTATGATTGCACAAGTTCCAAATATGTCTTGAAGAAGCCGCGAGCTTCCATTCCTTAGATTTCATAAACCCAAGCCTGCCTTCATTTTTGGGTACATATACCTCCTCCCAAGCTATTCTAGCTTTGTGTCTACTCATATCAACTTCGGACCAAAGAAAAGCTGTCAAACTAGCATCAATTTCCTTATAAATTTTGGAAGGAAGAGTAAAGAGAGACTACCAATAAATTTGCATAGTCCAAAGAATGGACTTAGTCAAAATAATCCTCCCTACATAGGATAAAAACCTACTTCTCCAAGAGGCAACCTGAGCCAAGATTTTATCCAAGAGAGGTCGACAATCTCCAAAGGTTAGCTTAGAGGTAATAAGGGGTAATAATGGAGATCGAGGTGCTGACCAAGTTGATGTTTCCAAATATTCCCAAGATCCTTTGCAAGGAATTGGAGCTCCAATGACTAGGGCAAAGACAAAGAGGATGAAAGAGGCTTTGCAAGGCTTGATCATGGAAGTGCAATACAAAGAAGCTATACTAGAAGACTCTAAGACTAAATTCAAAGATTTCAAAGCTTCAACAAAGATGATCTATTATCTTTTTACGCAAGGGGTAGATTCGGAAGATCAAGTTGGATGCGAGGATTAATTTAGGACTTAATTTTCATTTTTTTAATCTTGGGTTTTTTTTAATGTTTTAACTATCATTAGATTCTTAAGTCTTTTATTTATTTAAGGTTTATTTAGGCCCAATTCGCTTGTACTTAAGCCCAACCTATTTTTTCAATTAGCTAGGTTTTTTTTTTTTTAGGGTTTGCTGCTTATAAAAAGGTGCAACCATGTTATTTTTTTTAGGGACATATTATTATTAATTGATGTTTATTGTCAGAAAGCTATTTGCTGTGTTCTCGAATGAATGCATGAATCTCGACTTATCAAAAGGAGTGATCAACCTTTGTGGCGTCTCAAAATTAGGGTTTTAAGGGCTTAGTTTCCTTAAGGTTCTAATTAGATCATCCTCAACATGTTCCTAGCAAACTAACTTGTTCCTATTCCATTGAGTTTGTGGGTTCCTAGGGTAATTCGCCTAGAGGGTCTACATCATTGATTCCTAGGATACTTCGCCTAGAGCTCTACATCAGGTACACCTAATTATTTGATGGGAAAACTACCCTCGGCAAATCCTATCAAATTTAAGAGCTCCATCTTTTTATTGTCACTCACACCAGAAAGGAAGATATTGCTCTTATCGGGATTTGCACTCAATTCTAACCAACTTTCAAAAGTAATTAAAGCATTCTTAAGGAGAGACACTGCACTAAATCTGACCCAAATGGGCACACTGCTAATGCCTTCACTTGCCATTTTTAAATTTGGACTCCATTTTTTGAGGAAAAGGGGCTGCCCCCCACTATGCCAAGTGCCCCTTTCCAAGGCCTCATCCCTAGAACTCTCATTATCAAATTTCAGAATAATGCCCTCACCCCCATTTGAGACAGCACCAACCTTACCGAAGCTCTTCCAATTCCTAGCGATAAAACCCTTCACAAGAAGGAATGGCAACCTTCTACCAAGGAAGAAACCCACGAGACAATTTCTCCATTTATCCTTCCCCAAATCAGCAACCTCTTTGGGAGGTATAACCTTATCCTCCTCCTGTCATCAAGGATTTCCAGTGTAAAATATTCCATTGGAGCACTAGATTTCAAAACAAAAAGTTTTCTCCAAGATGCAATACCAACTGGCTTTAATTTTTTTTTTTTAAGTAAGTAAATATATTAAAAAATAGAAGAATGTACAAAGGCCTGATAAAGGGTGAACATCCTATTTTGGGACATGTCCCAAAATAGGAATCAAAGGAAACAAGCGTACAAACGACCATTCACTCTTGGGGTGTAACACCTACTGAAAACTAGTACAATGCATGCAATTAACAATGAAAAATTGGGCCCAAAATGTTTCTTTTCATTACAATTCACATGTCTTTTAGACACACGGGTTTACGTGTTTACAAAAGTGCATTTTAAAAGACAAAATAGGGGAACAGTGTAGCATTGCTCCTCGCCGCCCGACGCCCCTCCAACCGCATCAAACACCTAGAACCTGCATCCACAAAGGAAAATAACGGGGTGAGCACAATAATGCTCAGTAGTAAAACTCTCTAACTGTCTGTCCCCGTGTGTGACTCTTAATTCTTCCCTTTTCTAATTCTATTTCTATTTCTTTTTCTATAACATCATGGCCTCATCTTACCGGAGGTACGGCCGAATGGCGTTCACACAGCACCATCTCACTCTCTATGGCTATCGGGTGGAATTCACACAGTACCAACCCGTTCTTAGTGACTACCGAGTGAGGATCACAAAGCACCACTGGGTTCCTCCTAACTATCGGGTGGAGACACCTAGCACCTACCCTTTCCTCATGAATTTTGGGTAACGATCACCAAGCATTTACCCGTCTCTATCACTATCGGGTGATGATCACAAAGCATCAACCCGCTTCTACTAGCCTTGGATGATGATCACAAAGCATCAACCTACATATCTCTTATTTAATCGGGTAGTGGTCACAAAGCATCTACCCATTCCTACTACTCCTGTGTGACGATCACTAAGCATCGGCCATCTCTAAGGGCCATTCGGATGATGATCACAAAGCATCAATCCGATTCCCATAACGGTCGGGTGATGATCACAAAGCATCATCCCAACCATACTACTCTTCTAACTCATTCTATTGTAGCATTTTTCAATGCTCTCTACCCTTAGAGTAATTTTACCACTAAGCTCTCTCCTCATAGGGTATTTCTATACACAAAGTTTCCTACTCTTCCTTAGGTCACTTTTCATTCATATAAAAATGCACATGGATGATTCATCTCTACTAATGCACTTGTGAAATGCCAACATGCAATGTTGCAAGAATTAGTTTCATTTCTCCACACTCAAACCTCTATTGGGCATTTCATCAAACAACTCATGTGCACTATAAGACTCTATCATAGCCATGAATCTAAAACTTTTCCTAACCATCCAAATGGGGAAAACCCCTTCACAAGCCATAATACCTGCCAAATAACACACTTCCAAAAGGGTTTCATAACACCCCTTCAAATCCATCTCAACTACCTTGCCATCCAACAATCCATTTCTCATATTTACAAGGTATTAACATTCACAAAGCATAGAAATCTCTATTCATACATCCATACATGGCATATCACATGTATTTCACATACATACATCATTACTATTAAAACCCTAATCAAGAAATTTCATAAATCTCAACTGGGTTGGGTTTTACTTACTTGCTATGGAGAGACTTCACCAAATCTTCTTTCCACTTGGTTTCTTGGCTATTCTCTCTACTCTTAACCAAAGAATGAAAACCCTCAAAAACCAAAATGAATTAAAATCTACATATCACACAACTTAAGGAGAAATCCTTACCTTAGACCCTTAGGTTGCTTTCTATACCCCCAAACACTTCAAAACCCTTGAAATTCCTTGAACCAAAGAAAGAGAAATTGAAGGAGAAAAATGAAGAGTCACGTTTGAGAAGAAGAATGAGGGGTTCTTTGATTCTAATTCCTTTTAATGATTAACACACTCATTCCCATTTTGCCCTTGTTCTATTTTGGGAATTCCATCCATATCCTTTGATTCATTACAAACTCACCCCCATATCAACATATTCTCCATGTAAATCCTTACATTCACTCCCCACTTTTCCTGCTAATTAGGGGTAAAGGGTCAAATTGTCCTTAGGAAGAAAATGTCTAAAACTCCACCACATGAAATTCGGCCCGTCGCCGCGGCGAAGAACATTTGTCCCGCGGCGAAACTGTCCAGAGAGTTTCACCCTTGGTTCAACCCATCTTCGCCGCGGCGAATATTCTTCTTCGCCCCGGCGAAGCTTGTGTACACTCAAATTCTTCTATTTTCAACCAATTTCAGGGCAACAATCAACATAATATTCAAACAAACAAATATAAACAAAACCAACTCGATTAGGGCGAAAGAGAAACAATAACAACGTACCTCAAGCGGGCGTTCATGGGTTAATCTAAAACCAGAAAAACCAAGAAGAGCAACAATTCCACCTACCATAGGACACCGCCCTAGGTTAGGATCATTTAAAAGAAAAAAAAAAAAACACAATACTCAACTCGTTCAAATGATACAAACACAACCAAGTAAAAACCATTCTGCGTAACCTCTCGTAATCCAGTCTTCAACGGTGTTGAGAGACTTGAGGAACATCTTTGAAAATAGATCTAGGCAGGCCCCATCATCACCACTTCCTATTGCTATGGATACTTTGACATTCCGATGATCCATAGCTTTGTCTCCCACAACACTTTTGATAACATCATTATGGGTGAAGGATCCTTATGTCACCCCTAAAAATCCGTGAATTTCGCTCCCTCCAAATCCATAAACCATAGCCCCTAAACAAAGCCTACCCAAGTGAATTTTAGTCCTTACCTTTCCATTTCCTTGCCAAATGGGGGTGTAATCATGCCAGGGTCTAACCACATAGCCAAGGTCAGCAAGCATACGGATCTTACTCCAAATAGACTAGAAAAAGGACATATGGTCAAGAGCTCCATAGATGAGTTACAAACAACAATGATCGTTAGTAGTAGCCCCATCACTCATCAACCTTTCCTTTGTAGGTATCCCTCCTTAATAGCCATCCATAAATCATGAGTACTTGGGATAGCCTTTGAGAACCACACCAAGTCACACCACTCACTTTTGCTCTTCTTCCTCTAATAGCTTCCCAAGCCGATTTGGCAGAGAAATCCACCGCAGGTGAGGGTATCCAATAAATCTTGTCGTCAACATTGGAAGGTGTGAAACTCACAGTGTTCCTCATATTAATAAGAGCCCAAGAATTGGCACTTGGCCACTTCCAATTGCATCCATCAATCACAGAACTCACCTTAGCATCCTTAGCAATCCCTGCATCATAAATAATCCTTTCCCCATAGACGCAAACAAGGGGGCCGTTCGGGTGATTTTGGTGATACATTTATAATTAATGCTGCAGCAAGAAATGGGCCTGTAGTCCTTACAAAAAGCAGCATTATCACACTTGGGAATAAGAGCAATTGAAGTACAATTTACCTCCCTAAGAAGCTTGCCCTCTTTGAAGAAGTCTTTAATAGCCATAGTCACATCTTTGCCCACCACATCCCAAGCTTTCTTGAAGAAATAGGCGCCAAAGCCATCTGGTCCAGGAGCTTTGTTATTGGCCAAAGAAAATAGAGTGTTTTTGATTTCCTCATCCATCACTTCGGCAGTCATCCTATTAGCCATATCACTAGTGATGCAAGGTTCAATAAGTTCCTGTAAACCTCAGTAGTCCGTCGCACCCCTCGGCTCCTCAAAAACTCTTTTAAAGTGGCTGACAATTTCCTCCTTAGTGCTCAAAGGGTCTTCAAAAACCATGCTGTTATCACTCTTAAGCTTGGTGATTCTATTTCTATTCTTTCGGCCATTGACACATTTTAAGAAGTAGCTTGTGTTCTAGTCACCCTCTCTAAGCCATTGCACTCTAGATTTTTGCCTAGCTAAAGACTCTTTAGCTCGACTTAAAGATTTAAAATTAAAAGCTTTGGCTTTTTCATCAAGAATAAGGTTTTCTTCAAGAGGATTAGCGGCAAGAGCATACTGGACCCTTAGGAGGTTTTCTCTAGCTTCAATAACTCTTGCCGAGATATTCCCAAACTCCCTTTTCTTAAACACTTTTAATGCTTCTTTGACTCTCTTCAATTTAGTGACCAATTGATACATAGGGGTACCCCTAACTTCTTCTTCCCAAGCCTTACTAACAATGCTAATGAAATTTTCATGGTGAGCCCAAAAGTTGAAGAACCGAAATGGGATTTTCCTAGGTGAAGACATAAGCCCACACTCAACAATACAAGGAGAATGGTCCAAAATGCATGGGGGGAGGAAATTGGCTATGGAATTACCAAACACACAGCCTCACGTTTCATTCACAAAAGCTCGATCAATCTTAGTAGTAATCTTATGCTCCCCTTCTCTCATATTACTCTAAGTGAAAAAGTTACCCATAAATCGAAGGTCCTCAAGCCTAGTGTCATTACACTTATTATTCAAGTCCAAGACATAATTTCTCCACCTATAGGAACCCCCAATTGTTTCATGTCCAAATCTCATCGCATTGAAATCACCCATAATCACCCATGGTATTTCCTTGAAATCTTGAGCTTTACCCATCAAGGCTCTCCATAATTCTTTCCTTTCTAGTGGACCATTGGAGTGATATACAAATGAGCAAACAAAGAAGTAATCAGAGCCAAGAATAACAACCTTACCATGAATGGCTTGAGCCATAGATTGTATGACTTCGAACCTCACCAAACTAAGATTCCAAGCAACCCAAATTCTACCATTTGGGCAGCACACATAGTTATGGATAACATCCCATCCCCAAAATGTCAAGGACTTAGTAACCTCAAAATTTAGTTCACGAACTCTAGTTTTCAAAATACCACAAATTGCAATTTTATTGGAAAAGATTAGATGTCTGACCTCTTTTTGTTTCAAAGGGGAATTAAGACCCCTTACATTCCACGAAGCAAGCTTAATCATGGGATGGCTGGGCAATAGGAAGTTCTCTTGCCTTCCTGGCTAATCTTCTCCTTTGGCTTTTAGAAAGACTTCTGTTCCCCTCCTTAAGACCTTCCTTTTCATCTACTCGAATCAAATTTTCGAATCTCACAATAGTCGGTGAAGTAGATCCCATTTCACACCCCTCATTGTTTTCCACCAAGGGATCCCTAGGTGGGGTTACTTCTCTGCCGTTGTCACAAGCACTCAGAGCATTCAACCTTTTGCTTACTTCCAATCTCCTCTCTTCTATGTTAGGAACACTCACCCCATATTCACTCCCCTTAGCACACTTACCCCAATCGTCACACGCACCTTGATTATTACCCCTGTTAAGATCAGCCCCGCTAGGAACATTTACCCCACTCATTTCATCCTTATCTTTTCCAAACCTATCTTGATATTCTCACTACCCTCTTCGCCATCAAGTTCCCCATTATCCAGCCTATTGCCCAAACTAAGAACCACAAATTGATTAGTGGAGGGTTTTGTTTTACTAACCGTGACTCTTGACTCATTAATGGGCTGCTGTTTTTTGCGGCTAGAGCTCTCGCCCACATTCCCCGCTTGCACAACCACGTCCTTTGACACATTCTCCTTCCTCTTAGTCACCATTCGCCATTCTTGAGTAAGATTCAAGTTCTTGTTCTCAGCGCTTTCCTTCTCAAATCTAGGGGCCAAGTGACATTCCTTCAAATTATGCTCAAAAGTTCTACACAAAGGGCAGGCCCTCGGTTTCCAAGAATACTCCACCCCTATGTTTACACAATCACCATTCAGGAGGCCTAGTTCCACTAAATTCGGGAATGAAGAAGCTGTGTCAATTTCAACACAAACTCTTGCATACTCCAATTTATCCCCCGCATTAGTGATGTTATCCATGTAGATAGGTTTTCCAATATTGCTCGCAACATAGCTCAACCCTTTAGCAGTCCAAAACTCCAATGGAACTCCATTAAATTTGACCCAAATCGGCACACTACTAATGCCTTCACCTGCCATTTTTAAATTCGGACTCCATTTTTTGAGGAAAAGTGGTTGCCCCCCAGTATGCCAAGGGCCCCTTTCCAAGGCCTCATCCCTGGATCTCTCATTATCAAATTATAGAATAAAGCCCCCAACCCCATTTGAGACAACACCAACCTTGCCGAAGCACTTCCAATTCCTATCGATAAAACCCTTCACAAGAGAGAATGGCAACCTTCTACCAAGGAAGAAACCAACGAGACAATTTCCCCATTTGTCCCTCCCCAAATCAGCAACCTCTTTAGGAGGTATAACCCTTATCCTCCTCCCATCTTCAAGGATTTTCTGTGTAAAATATTCTATTGGAGCACTTGATTTCTAAACAAAAAGTTTTCTCTAGGATGCAATACCAACAGGCTTCAATTCCCCATCCACCTTTTCCCCCATAGTCCCACCTCCACTCACCGCTTTCTCGCCATGCATCATAATTGGAGGCACCTTTGAATCAACCAGCTTATTCCCATCACACATTTCCACACCAACAGTATCACCCCACCAGAACTCTTTGCCTCACTTGTATTCAAAGAATTCACTAGAAAATGACCATTGTGAGACAAAGTATGGCTTTGGGAAGGCTTGGGAAGTGGAGGGAAAAAATTGTTTTTTGGTGATGTGGCAGGGCCGGTGATGTGGCAGGCTGATGTGGCATCTTAGGGAACGTGGCAAGATGAGTCAGCTTGAGATTGATGAAGTGGAGGGGAGAGATGGATGATTAGTCGGTGAGTTGTCATAATTTGAAGTCAAAGAGATAAGAGATAAGGAAATCAAACGGGAACCAATGAAAAACAAGTGACGTGGCAAAAAACTTATGGAATAGCCTATTAACCAGTCCAAAGAGATGTGGATAAGAAAAAAATCTGAAAAATCCAAATGAGCCAATGAGAGAGAGGGGTACCAATGGATAGCACTTGGATGGATTCAAGCTATCTCACTCAACTAGTGAAACAACAACCAAAAATGGCAGACAACTCCAGCCAAAACAGCAAAGCTCCAGCCAAAGAAGCACCTACACTCCGGAGACCAGCAAGAATCCGACAGCAACAGGCTACACCACTAAGCCACTTAACATTTTCGGTCAAAACAGAACCAAAAACAGCCCCTTTACTCCAACCTCACATCATCACCAAACAGCAACTCCAGAAAAAAAAAAAATAAACAAAATGACTCCAGCAACCAGCAAAACTCCAGCAACCCACCTTCTTCCTAATCTGGCCAAGCCGAGAAACAGCCTACACAAACTAGCTCACCCACAACAGCCACCAACAAGCAAAAGAGAAGACAAGAGAGCAAACAACCAAGGAGCTTGATTTAAACCAAAATAAAACCCCCAAACACAGCAAAGAAAGACTTAAACATAGCAAACTAAAAGGTTAACAAAAACAGAAAAACAAAGTGCAGGTTTGTGACGGAAAATGTGAAAAGAAAAGTAAAGGAAATGATGAAGCTCTATGGTTAGAGGGAAAGGTGAAGTTTAATGGGAAAAGTGGAGGATGGAGGATGAGGGTGGAGAGAGGGGTGGTGGGTGGAGAAGAAAAAAAAATGCAAAAAGGGCTGGTTTCTAATCCTAGAGAGAAGAGAGAGCATTTTCTCTCACTAACGTGAACTATGTGTTGAATGTAGGTGGAATTTTTGGTGTTCTCTTCGCTTTCTTTTTGTTGTTTATCTCCCAATGTGGTTTTAGGAAAATCCCATTTCGGTTCTTCAACTTTTGGGCTCACCATAAAAAATTCATTAGCATTGTTAGTAAGGCTTGGGAAGAAGAAGTCAGGGGTACCCCTATGTATCAATTGGTCACTAAACTAAAGAGAGTCAAAGAAGCATTAAAAGTGTTTAACAAGAGGGAGTTTGGGAACATCTCAGCAAGAGTTATTGAAGCTAAAGAAAACCTCCTGAGGGTCCAGCATGATCTTGCCACTAATCCTCTTGAAGAGAACCTTATTCTTGAGGAAAAAGCCAAAGCTTTTAATTTTAAATCTTTGCTACATCTTGCGCGGCCACCCTTATTTGATGGTACCTTGATCTTAAATCAATTTTGGAGAACATTGCTGCTCCTTTTAACTGATCAAACAGATCATCAATACAAGGTAACGGGTACTTATTCTTTGCGGTTACTTTATTCAACTCTCTATAGTCTATACACATCCGTAGTGACCCATCTTTCTTCTTCACAAATAGGATTGGAGCTCCCCAAGGAGAATGACTCGGTCGGATAAAGCCTTTATCTAAAAGCTTTTGGAGTTGCTTCTTTAATTCCTGAAGCTCTGCTGGGGCCATCTGATAAGGGGCTTTAGATATTAGTGCTGTTCCTGGTTGTAGTTCAATACCAAACTCAACCTCCCTTTCTAGGGGCAAACCCGATAACTCTTCCGGAAACACATGTAAAAACTCTCGAACTACTGGCATCCTTTGAATCTCTGACTGAGGAACATCACCACCCTGCACTACATGTGCAATTTATCCTGAACACCCCTTTCTTAACATCTTTCTAGCTTTCATGCTACTAATCAGCATGCTTAGCTGATGGCCTTCTCCAAAGCTGAACTTGTCTCCATTATCAAGATTAAATCTCGCTTTCTTCTTTCGACAATCAATCTCTACTCCATTCCTCCCTAGGAAATCCATGCTCAATATCACATCAAAATCGGACATATAAAAAACTATTAAATCCACTGCTAACTCGCGTCCATGGATCACTACGAACTCTCCTGACAATATCTCATGGGTCACCACGCTAACCCCATTGGGTAACTCTATCTTAATGGGTTGATTTACTCTACTAGGTTTCAAACCTAACCTCTCTATCATTGATGCGTGTTTACTACAACATGCAAAACTAGCAAGTGCACTAGTCGCTCAAGTAATANAAAGAGGAACATGACCTTACTTGACATGGTTAGGTCCATGATGAGTTTTAGTGATTTACCTGCATTATTCTGGGGTTATGCCCTAGAGACTACGACTCACGTTTTGAACTGTGTGCCGTCAAAGTCTGTAGATGAGACTTCATATGAGCTATGGAATGGGCGAAAGCCCAACTTGTCTTATCTAAGGATTTAAGGTTGCGAAGCTTATGTTAAGAAATTGACTTCAAACAAGCTCGGGCCAAAATCCTGTAAATGTATATTTGTGGGGTATCTAAAGGAGACAAAAGGATACTACTTCTACCACCCAGAAGAGCGCAAAATTTTTGCTTTTGTAACTCATCCATGGAATCTCTTGACCACTTTTTTTTTGCATAACCTTTTTCTATGTCTATTTGGAGCAAGATCCTTAGTCTTGTTGACCTTGGTTATGTGGTTAGACCCTGGCATGATTACATCCCCCACTTGGCAAGGATATGGAAAGGTAAGAGTCTTAAATTCACTTTGGGTAGGCTTTGTTTAGGGGCTGCGGTTTATTGGATTTGGAGGGAACGAAATTCGTGAAGTTTTTGGGGTGACCATAACGATTCTTTCACCATAATTGATGCTATCAAAAGTGTTGTGAGAGATAAAGATTTGGACCTTAGGAATGTCACAGCATCCTACAGCAATAGGCAGTAGGCGAATGATTGGGGCCTCCCTAGATCTATTTTCAAAGACGTTCCTCAAGTTCTCAACACCGTTTGAAGATTGGATTACAGAGGGTTAAGCAGAAGGGTTTTTGCTTGGTTGTTTTGTCTCATGGGTAAAGCGTTTGATTTTGTGTTTTTTTCTTTTAATGATCCTAACCTGGGGAGGTGTCCTATGGTAGGTGGGATTTTTGGTGTTCTCTTTACTCTCTTCTTGGTGTTTATCTCCCTTTGTGGTTTTTGATAAATCCCTAGAGCGGATGGTTGTTTGTAGGCTTATTTCTTTTGCTTCCTATTTTCGGGGCATGTCCCAAAATAGGCTAGACCGCCTTTTATTAGGCCTTTGTACATTGTTCTGTTTTCTTTAATATGATTACTTACTTATCAAAAAAAAAAAGAGCGCAATATTTTTTTTGCTCGATCTGGTGTCTTTCTAGAAAAAGAATATTTTCTAAGAAGTACTAGTGGGAGAAAAGTAGAACTCGATAAAGTTCTAGAACCAAATGATATACTAGACAAAGGACAGGATGATGTGCCACAGGAAGTGGTTGAACATCATAAGGAGGTTACTCCACAACGTATGGATCAAAGTGAACCACCTCAGGTAGCATAGGAGCTACGTAGATCTGGGAGAGTATGCCATGAACCCGAGAGATACGGTTATCTCGTGACTCAACATGGTGACGTACTAGTATACCAAGATGATGAACCCAGAACCTACGAAGACGCTATATCGGATCTAGATTCCATTAAATGGCTTGAAGCCATGAAAGCTGAGATGGAGTCCATGTACCAGAACCAAGTGTGGTCTCTGGTGGAACCACCTGACGCGGTAAAACCCATAGGGTATAAATGGGTCTTCAAGAAGAAGACTAACATGGATGGCAACGTGCATACTTATAAAGCACGGCTGGTTGCCAAAGGTTTCAAGCAAATTCATGGCATTGACTATGAAGAAACCTTTTCGCCAGTAGCCATGATTAAATCCATCTGGATCATGCTTGCGATTGCTGCATATCATAACTATGAGATTTGGCAAATGGATGTCAAAACTGCTTTCTTGAATGGAAACCTTGAGGAGGATGTGTATATGACACAACCTGATGGTTTCGTTCTTTATAGTCAAGCTAATAAGGTATGCAAGTTATAGATATCCATTTATGGACTCAAGCAAGCTTAGAGGAGCTGGAACATTCATTTTGATGAAGTCGTAAAAGAATTCAATTTTATCAAGAATGAAGATGAGTCCGGTGTTTACAAGAAAGTGAGTAGGAGCGCAGTAGTATTCCTAGTGGTTTATATCGATGACATACTTCTGATCGGGAATGATATACCGAACTTGCAGTCGGTAAAGTCTTGGTTATCCAAGTGCTTCTCCATGAAAGACATAGGGGAAGCAGCCTACATCCTTGGTATAAAGATTTATCGTGATAGATCACGTAAGTTGCTCGACCTAAGTCAGAGTGCATATATTGACAAAGTACTGAAGAGATTCAGTATGGAAGAATCCAAGAAGGGATTTCTTTCGATGTCACATGGTGTTTATCTCTCTAAGGAATTGTGTCCTAGAACACAAGATGAGAGAGATAAGATGAAGAGGATCCCATATGCATCAACAATTGCATCCATCATGTATGCCATGCTATGTACTCGGATTGATGTCTCATGTGCTTTGAGCACTTGTAGTAGATATCAATCGGATCCAGGTGAGCGTCACTGGATGGCTGTCAAGAATATTCTTAAGTACTTGAAGAGGACTAAGGATATGTTCTTGGTTTATGGAGGGGAAGATGAGCTCACTGTAAGAGGATACAGTGATGCTAGTTTCCAAACGGACAAAGACGATTATCGATCGCAATCAGGGTTTGTATTTTGTCTCAATGGCGGTGCAGTGAGCTGGAAGAGCTCCAAGCAAAGCACTGTAGCGGACTCTACAATGGAGGCTGAGTATATTGCATTGTCAGATGCGGCCAAGGAGGCAGTCTGGATTAAGAAGTTCGTCACTGAACTTGGTGTGGTTCCTACGATTGTTGATCCTATAGACATCTATTGTGACAACAATGGAGCAATTGCTCAAGCTAGGGAACCACGGTCTCATCAGAAGTCCAGACACATACTCAGACGATTCCATCTCATCAGAGAGATAGTTGAGAGGAAAGACGTGCAGATTAGTAAAGTGCATACTGACGACAATCTCGCAGATCCACTGACAAAGCCTCTGTCGCAGCAGAAGCATGAAAGGCACTTGAGATCATTTGGTATTAAATACATGAATGATTGGCTATAGTGCAAGTGGGAGATTGTTAGAGTAGATGCCCTAGAGCCAATCAATTATTGTAGAATTGACTCTTTGTAATAATGTTCATTAATCAATAAAAGGCATTTTATTCTATATCGCGTAAATCATTATTATTGCAATATGTATTGATATATGTCCTTAGAATGGTAGAACCGTGACGAGGGTATCAAGTGTTTCAAATCTTGATAGTGAGAACCCTATGAGCACATATGGTGGCCATTCTAGAAACGTCCGTAGCCCCAGTATTATTCTGAAGTAAGGGCACAGATAATACGGTAAGGCTATCATAGTGTTGAACGACCCTGTCGAAAGGCAGTGACTGATCTCACTTGTTAAGGTTGTTTGGTGACAACCTGGTGCAACACATGGATGCTTGTTGTAGGCAAAGACACAATAACAAGTTCACTGGACAGACCCACCAGAGGATTCCATATGGATGGTAACCCCAGTGTCTATGGAACAAATCCTCTAACGAATAGTGGTGCATGTGATCCTTAGACTTGACATCATCAGAGCGTCTTGTGCACCGATTGGTGCAGTTTGACACTAGCCTAACACAGTTCAATATGGTGATGATTGGCTGCATCAAGGAGTGTATCAAGACTATGGTGGATAGACAGAGGATTCATCACTCCCGGGTACAGAAAAAGTTATCTCACGGTGCAATTCAGTATATGGAAATGACACTAAAACTGTGGCCACAGTGGGATTGAGTTGTTGCTCTATCCAGTTTATAATACAGGTCATTGGGCCAGAAACTGAATAAATAATATCGAGAGTAACCAAAGGTTGGCACTATTTCTATGCCTTCGTCTCGTCGAGATAACGTATGATGAAAGGATTGAATTATACGGTAACCATATCATTGACAGATAGCTATTTTGCTGAATCCGAATCTATCGGGTGGCCACGATGCCTTGGTAGGGGCCAATCTTAGTTTGTATATTAGTGAGATGATTAATTGATGCTAATCGCGATACCATACACTGCCGGTATGATGAGGAGCCTATGGGTCACACACATAGAAGATAATTTAAGACTCAAGAAGAAAGAAAGGCGTTTTCGTCTTTTTAGGAGAAAGGGTATTTTGGTAATTTCACAGTGCAATTAAATTTGCTGAGGTCGTAGCCTTTATTTAATTAATTAGAAAAATTAAAAAAGTGAAATTATGTTTAAATATGTGTTCACATATATTTAATTAAATCATCATTATTGTTAAATGTTAATATATAGATTAAATATATATTAATTGATTTTAATTTAGATAATGATGAAATAAATATAAAAAATATCTAATTGGGAGTGTTTGGTAACATGGGGTGTTTGGGTTGGAGCCCAAGCCTATTCCATAAGGGAAGTGGGCTATTGAAAATCACTATAAAAGAAAAAGTGTAGAGATTTTTTATCAAGGTTTTTCATTTCACTTATTTGATTAAAATATTGAAAACTTCCAGCCCCTTAAACACTCTCCCATGACAGATTCATTTTTGCCTAAAATCAATTTCATTGATTTTTCTTCTTGATTCTTAAGGCTAAGGAGGATCTATCAAATCCCCTCCTTAGTTCTTTGTGATTATTTTCGTGTGGACTTCATTGGTTTGATCCTACACTTGGGTAAGTAGCAAAACGTTCAAAGACAAAGTTCGAGGAGCCTCCAAACATGCGCAAGGTTTCTAAGCTAGTGATTAATTTTTCTGCAGATTTCTTCTTATTATGATAAAACAGTGAAATTATACCCTTGATCTTAACTCTTTGGGAACGATCGTTGTTATTATGATTTTGTTTTCCGCTGCGTGTATGGACCGTTTCCTAACAGTTATAAGGAATATGCCTTCCAACGCAAAGTTTTTCAAGGAACTCATTACCAAAAAGAGGAGATATGGGAAGAACGAGAAAGTCATGGTTTCAGAAGTTGCTAGTGCGGTGCTCCAACAAAATTTGCCTCCAAAATTGAAAGATCCTGGAAGTTTCAACATAAACATCACCATGGGAGACAAGAAAATTGCGAAAGCTATGCTAGACTTGTGAGTGAGTATCAATCTCATACCTTACTCAATATACTTGCAACTCGGTTTGGAGGAGCTTAATCCAACAACCATGGCCCTTCAACTTGCGAATAGATCGATCAAATACCTAAAAGGGATAGTTGAGGATTTGCTGGTGCAAGTCAACAAGTTGATTGTTCTAGTCGACTTTGTGGTTTTGGGGATGGAAGGAGTGCCATGAAAGGACAAGGAGCATACAATTTTGCTTGGTAGACCATTCATGGCGACAACCAAGACAATCATAGATCCATAAAGGGAAGTTAACCATAACCGTCTTGGGAGACTGTTGAATTTAAAGTGTTTAGTTCTTTACCTATTCCTTCTACTTCTACTAATGATGAGTGTTCTTTTATTGATTGTGTGGACCCACTTGTTTATGACACTTATTTGTAGGAGAAGATAGAAGATAAGCTTGAAGTTGCACTAACACTTGATAGGGCAGAGGCAACACTTGATTAGGAAACTAAGGGATTCCATGAGATGCTAGATAGAGCAATTCCTGTTTTACCATAAGAAAAGTCTAGTAAATCCTTAGACTTACCAACATCCCCACATATGGATGAGCCTCCTTGAACACACAAGGAGAAACGTCTTGCCAAGGGCATTAAAGAAAGCGCTTTGGTAGTTTTTTTCTTTCTTTCTTTTTTTTTTTTTTTTTTTCGTGTGTTTTTAAGCTTTTATTTTATTATTATATGTTCCCTTTAAATGCTTTTCTAAACACATGCTTTCTTTACAAACACTGAGGACAATGTTTAGTTGTGCAAAAAAAATGTTTTTGAAAATTCAATTTTGGGTTGGTAACTAGATCTTTTATGCAATTTGTTTTTATTTTGTTAGCATTTTTCAAAAGTTTGATGTGTAAATTGATGCATACTCATGTTTCATAGACTATGCTCATGATATTGAAGTTGAGATGAACTTAGAATTAACGATTAAGAAACGAATAGTGGAGACTACCTTGTGAGTTCTTTGAGCCATAAGCGTTTTGATTGAGAGAGTTAGGTTTCTTGTACCTCTTTAATACTTTTTCATATTTATACTTACATTAGGATAGTCTCATTAGGCATTTATACTAGGTAGGTCTGAGTCGGAAAGACCTTGAGAGATGATGTTAGGCTATGCATGTTTTGTTTCCCCTGTTAAAAGCCTTAATACATACTCTTTTGTGTGCGCCAATTACCAGTTTTGAAGCCAAACACTTAGCCTTTTCTTTCATCACCTACAACAAGCCTTACCCATTCAACCCGATTTTAAGCCATACCCTATAGCTTGAGAATGCCAAAGTGATGAGATAAGTTAAGAAGGCTAAACTCCGTATCAAAAATATGGTGAGTATTGAGGAAATGTTTGTTATTTATTGTTTATAAAAAAAAAGAAATGAATTGAAAAAAGAAAAAACAAAGTATAGCATCCTGGTCACCAAAATGAATTTAAGGAGGAGAGCTTGCCTTTCAATTATAAAGAAGAGGAAGCTTTAGTTTTTCCATAGCTTTCTTCTTAACCCCAACTGAGCCTTACGTTACAACCATAATAAAGACCTGACTCATCTTTTGGGAAATCTTCCTTGGAGGTAAAAAACACTATTCTCTATATTTATGTGTTTTTGAAGAATTACTTGAGTATCTACAAGAGGTATATATGTTGTGATGTTATTCGTTGCAATTCGTTAATTATGTTACTATGATTGCAATGATGATTATGTAAGATCTTGGGATAGAAAAAGAATATTAGTTATTCCTAGTTTTCTAACAGGAATGTATGTCTATTCCTTGTACTTGGTTCTTTTCATGAGACCTATTTTGTGAACACATGAGTGTTTATTGATTATACCCATACTCATATGCGAGAATATATTTGCTAATCTTTGTCTATATAACTTCTACTCGCATATGCATGATTGGTGTGCGTAAGTCTAGGATCAGTGCGATATAATGAGTGAATCTTGTGAGATACAGAGCTGAAGCGAATTCCTATTCTTGACGTTAGGTTTGGGGGAGATCGGGACAGATATGTTTTGAGCATTGGATTATGGTAGTGTGGTACATTCTTCTCTCTTTTTTTAATATTATTACTTACTTAACAAAAAAAAAATATGGTAGTGTGGTGTGTACTATAATTGCATAATTCACTTTGTTGTGCTAAGATTTTGAATACAATTGTATTAATGTATTTAGTTGCTAATTACAGTGTACTTCAAGACTTGAGGTTTTAGTTGAATTTTTCTTTCTTTCTTTCTTTCTTGTTTTGCTTGAGGACTAGCAAAATCTAAGTTTGGGGGAATTCCAAAAACTTGATTTGCAAATTCAATACTCGCAAGCACACAAATCATTAATAGCTAGCAATAAGTATACGCACAAGGTCGATCTCTCGCGGAATTGCAGTGGTCTAAATTCTTGATTTATTTTCTTTAACAACTAAACTAAACAATGAATTAAATCCTAAACACTCTAACCAAAAGATTGATGAGATTAATCTAAAATAAAACTGTAAATTAATTAAAATTAACTAATGCAATTTGTTGAATGTGAATTAAATCAATGAAAGTGACAGTGGGGACTTAGCTAACTTCTCAATCATGTATTGGAATATTTGGCAAATAAAACAATTAAATCCTAAGTTCAAATTGTTGATTTTTCCACTAAGCCATAGAAAATCCCATTGATGTAACACCCCACTTGAGGTATGTAGCTAATTTATTGTTTTGCTCTTAACTGAGTTGGTATATTGTTCATATTGTTTGGTTGGTCCTTGGTTGAATGGATATTGTGAGTTGGTTGAGTGACTGCCCTGAAATTTGTAAAGACTTGGCGAATTTCTGTTTTTCAGACTTCGCCAGGGCGAAGAAGAAGCTTCGCTGCGGCGATGAAGCCTTGCAACCTACGGTGTAGGTTCTGGAATTTTTCGCCGGGGCGAAGAAAGATTCTTCGCCGCAGCGAAGGGCATAACAAAAGGTTGATTAAGTTTCTAGAGAATTCTTCCTTTGGAGCACAATGACCACTCTACCCCTAATTAGCAGGAAAAGTGGGAAGGTAAATTGTACTTCAATTGCTCTTATTCCCAAGTGTGATAATGCTTCTTTGTGTAAGGACTATCGGCCCATTTCTTGCTGCAACATAATTTATAAATGTATCACCAAGATCATTGCAAATAGAATTAAGAGTGCTTTACCTCTCTTCATTGACCCGACACAAGCAGCCTTTGTTGGTGATAGGAGAATAGGAGATAATATCCTGTTATGCCAGGAGTTGGTGCACAACTATAATCGAGCTACGGCCAAGGAAAAAAGGTGTGCCTTGAAAGTTGATTTAATGAAGGCTTATGACTCGGTTAATTGGGAGTTTCTCTTACAAGTCCTTAAGAATTTTGGTTTCCCTAGTGTTCTTGTCAATTGGATATCCAAATGCATCACTACTCCTAGATTCTCGGTGGTTATCAATGGGGAGTTGGTGGGTTTCTTTGGGAGCTCTAGAGGGCTGAGACAAGGGGATCCCTTATCCCCTTACTTGTTTGTTATTGCTATGGAGGTTCTCTCTCGGCTCTTGAATAGAGTGGCGGCTAATCCGAACTTTAGTTTTCATTGGAGATGCAAGAAAATGGGGCTGACTCATCTTTGTTTCGCGGATGATCTCATGCTTTTTTGTAAAGCCGAAGGTACTTCTCTGTCTCTCCTTAAGAATGCTTTAGTTACTTTTGAAAGTTGATCAGGATTGAGTGCAAATCCTGATAAGAGCAATATCTTCCTTTCTGGTGTGAGTGACAATGAAAAGATGGAGCTTTTAAGTTTGATAGGATTTGCCGAGGGTAGTTTTCCCATCAAATACTTAGGTGTACCCCTTATTACCTCTAAGCTTACCTTTGGAGATTGTCGACCTCCCTTGGATAAAATCTTGGCTCGGGTTGCCTCTTGGAGAAGTAGGTCTCTATCCTATGCGGGGAGGATTATTTTGATTAAATCCATTCTTTGGAGTGTGCAAATTTACTGGTCGTCCCTCTTTACCCTTCCTTCCAAAATTCATAAGGAAATTGATGCTAGTTTGAGAGCTTTTCTTTGGTCCGGAGTTGATATGAATAGACACAAAGCTAGAATAGCTTGGGAGGAGGTATGTGTACCCAAAAATGAGGGTGGGCTTGGGTTTATGAAATCTAAGGAATGGAACCTCGCAGCTTCTTTAAGACATATTTGGAACCTGTGCAATCACAGAAACCATACTTTATGGGTCTCTTGGGTCCGAATTTATCTTTTGAGAAATAGAAGCATTTGGGACATATGCATTCCCCAAAATTGTACATGGTCATGGAGACATATCCTCAAAAATAGGGAAAGGGCTAGAAAGAATATCAAATATAACATTGGCAATGGTAACACCACCTCTCTTTGGTTTGATAACTGGCACCCGAACGGCCCCCTTGTTTGCACCTATGGGGAAAGGATTATTTATGATGCGGGGATTGGTAAGGATGCTAAAGTGAGTTCTGTGGTTGATGGATGCAACTGGAAGTGGCCAACTGCCAATTCTTGGGCTCTTATTAACATGGGGAATTCTGTGAATTTCACTCCTTCTAATGTTGATGACAAGATTTGTTGGATACCCTCACCTTCGGGGGATTTCTCTACCAAATCGGCTTGGGAGGCAATTAGAGGAAGGAGAGCAAAAGTTGAGTGGTGTGACTTGGTGTGGTTCTCAAAGGCTATTCCAAGATACTCTATGATCTTATGGATGGCTATAAAGGAGAGATTACCTACAAAGGACAGGTTGATGAGGTATGGGGCTGCTACTAATGCTCATTGTTGCTTTTGTAACTCATCCATGGAATCTCTTGACCACTTATTTTTTGCATGCCCTTTTTCTAAGTCTATTTGGAGCAAGATCCTAAGTCTTGTTACCTTGGTTAGTGGTCAGGCCCTGGCATGATTACATCCCCCTTTGGCAATGATGATGAAAGGTAGAGTCTAAAATTCACTTTGGTAGGCTTTGTTTAGGGCTACAGTTTATTGGATTTGGGAGAACAAATTCGCGAAGTTTGGGGTGACCATAAGATTCTTTCACCATATTGATGCTATCAAAAGTGTTGTGAGGAGTAAAGCTTTGGACCTTAGGAATGTCACCGCTCCTATAGCATAGGAAGTTGGCGAATGATTGGGCCTCCCTGATCTATTTTCAAGGACATTCCCAAGTTCTCAACACCGTTTGAAGATGGATTACAGAGGGTTAAGCGGAAGGGTTTTTTGCTTGGTTTTTTTGTCTCATTGTAAAGCGTTTGATTTTTTTGTTTTTCTTTTAATGATCCAACCTAGGGATGTCTCTATGGTAGTGGGATTTTTAGTGTTCTCTTTACTTTCTTCTTGGTGTTTATCTCCCTTTGGGGTTTTGATAAACCCCTAGAGCGGATGGCTGTTTGTAGGCTTGTTCTTTTGTTTCTTATTTTCGGGGCATGCCCAAAATAGGCTGGTCGCCTTTTATTAGGCCTTCGTACATGTTCTGTTTTCTTATATGATTACTTACTTATCAAAAAAAGTGGGGAGTGAAATGCAGGAATTGCATGAAGAATAGTTTAATGGGGGTTCATTTGCAAAGAATTCAAAGGGCAAAAGTGGAATTTCTAATTAAGATAAGGGTAAAATGGGAATGAATGAATATATTTTGAGCTAAAAAGGGTTGAACTTAGAAACCCTTCATTCATTCTTCTTCCACCACGCCATCTCTCCCACCATTTTCCTCTCAAATTCTTCCTTCAATCTTTCAAGGGTTTTGAGAGTTTTTGTTGGATCTTGATAGAGAATTAATCTAAGGCATCCTAAGGTAGGATTCTTGCTTTAGATAGAGTTTATTAGTTTTGGTTAAAGTCTTATGTTTGGTGTTATTTAAAGTTGTAGAGAGAAATCAAGCTGCCAAAGGAAAGGAGAATTTGAGAGAAGCTATTTCCCCCACGGGTAAGTAAATCCCAACCCAGTTGAGATTTGAAAATGCTCGAATGAGTATCATGTTGTGTTGTTGGTATATTTCTTTATAAGAAGTGTTGATGTTGAGAGGTTGAGATGAGTGGATGAGATTGAGTAATATTTTGGAGGTTTTCCTCTATGATAGGGTTATGCCCTGAAGGGAGTTGTTCCCATTTTTGGATGGGTAATAGAGAAATGAGTTGTATTAGAGAAGACTGTTAGATGCCCATGAGCTCTGAGAAATGCCTCAGAGAAGCATGAGAAGAGTTTGAACCTTTTTTTTTTGATAAGTAAGTAAGTAATCATATTAAGAAAACAGAACAATGTAGAAATGCACTAAAAGGCGACCAGCCTATTTTGGGACATGCCCCGAAAATAGGAAACAAAGAAACAAGCCTACAAACAACCATCCGCTCTAGGGGTTTACAAAAACCACAAAGGGGATAACACACCAAGAAGAAAGCAATGAGAACACCAAAAATCCCACCTACCATAGGACACCTCCCTGGGTAAGATCATTAAAAGAAAAACAAATAAAACGCTTTACCATGAGACAAAACAACCAAGCAAAAACCCTTCTGCTTAACACCCTGTAATCCAATCTTCAAACGGTGTTGAGAACTTGAGGAAGTCCTGAAAATGATCTAGGGAGGCCCCAATCATTCGCCAACTTCCTATTGCTATAGGATGCGGTGACATTCCTAATGCCAAAGCTTATCTCTCCACAAAACTTTTGATAGCATCAATTATGGTGAAAGAATCCTTATGGTCACCCCTAAAACTTCGCGAATTTCGTTCCCTCCAAATCCAATAAACCGTAGCCCCTAAACAAAGCCTACCCAAAGTTGATTTTAGACTCTACCTTTCCATATCCTTGCCAAATGGGGGATGTAATCATGCCAGGGTCTAACCACATAGCCAAGGTCAACAAGACTAAGGTCTTGCTCCAAACAGACTTAGAAAGGGCATGCAAAAAATAAGTGGTCAAGAATTCCATGGATGGAGTTACAAAAGCAACATGAGCATTAGTGTAGCCCCATACCTCATCAACCTGTCCTTTGTAGGTAATCTCTCCTTTATAGCCACCATAAGATGATAGAGTATCTTGGAAATGCATTTGAGAACCACACCAAGTCACACTACTCAACTTTTGCTCTCCTTCCTCTAATTGCCTCCCAAGCCGATTTGGTAGAGAAATCCCCCAAGGTGAGGTATACACAATCTTGCATCAACATTAGAAGGAGTGAAATTCACAGAATTCCTCATGTTAATAAGAGCCCGAATTGGCAGTTGGCCACTTCCAGTTGCATCCATCAATCACAGAACTCACTTTAGCATCCTTACTAATCCCCGCTTAAATAATCCTTTCTCAATAGGGGCAAACCAGGGGGCCATCGGGTGCCAGTTATCAAACCAAAGAGAGGTGTGTTACCATTGCCAATGTTATATTTGTATTCTTTCTAGCCCTTTCCCTATTTGTGAGATATGTCTCCATGACCATGACAATTTTGGGGAATGCATATGTCCCAATGCTTCTATTTCTCAAAAGATAAACTCGGACCAAGAGACCCATAAAGTATGGTTTCTTGGATTGCACAGGTTCCAAATATGTCTTAAAGAAGCTGCAAGGTTCCATTCCTTAGATTTCATAAACCCAAGCCCACCCTCATTTTTGGGTAACATAACTCCTCCCAAGCTATTCTAGCTTTGTGTCTATTCATATCAACTCCACAAGAAATGCTCTCAAACTTAAGCTCCATCTTTTCATTGTCACCTACACCAGAAGGAAGATATTGCTCTTATCGATTTGCACTCAATCCTGCCCAACTTTCAAAAGTAATTAAAGCTCTTAAGGAGAGACAGAGAAGTACCTTCGGCTTTACAAAAAGCATGAGATCACCGCGAAACAAAGATGAGTCCCCCCATTTTCTTGCATCTCCAATGAAAACTAAAGTTCGGATTAGCCGCCACTCTATTCAAGAGCCGAGAGAGACCTCCATACAATAACAAACAAGTAAGGGAATAAGGATCCCCTTGTCTCAGCCCTCTAGAGCTCCCAAAACCCACCAACTCTCCATTGATAACCACCAGAATCTAGGAGTAGTGATGCATTTGGATATCCAATTGACAAGAACACTGGGAAACCAAAATTCTTAAGGACTTGTAAGAGAACTCCCAATTAACCGAGTCATAAGCCTTCATTAAATCTACTTTCAAGGCACACCTTTTTTCCTTGGCCGTAGCTCGATTATATGTTCACCAACTCTTGGCATAACAGATATTATCTCCTATTCTCCTATCACCAACAAAGGCTGCGTTGCCGGGTCAATGAAGAGAGTAAAGCACTCTTAATTCTATTTGCAATGATCTTGGTGATACATTTATAAATAAGGTTGCAGCAAGAATGGCTATCCTTACACAAAGGCATTATCACACTTGGGAATGAGCAATTGAAGTACCATTTACCTCCCTGAGAAGCTTGCCCTCTTGGAAGAAGTCTTTAATAGCCAGATCACATCCTTTCCAACCACCATCCCAAGATTTTCTTGAAGAAATAGCGCTAAAAACCATCTGGTCCAGGCTTTGTTGTTTCCCAACGAAAACAGCGGTTCTTGATTTCCTCCATCCCCACTTCGGCAATCATCCCATTAGCCATACACTATGATGCAAGCTCAATAATTTCCTCTAAACCCAGAAGTCTCTCACACACCCCCTCGGCTCTTCAAAAACTCTTTCAAAGTGGCTGACAATTTCTCCCTTAATGCTCAAAGGGTCTTCAATAACCAGGCCGTTATCACACTTAAGCTTGGTGATTCTATTTCTATTCTTTCTGTCATTGACACACACTTGAAGAAATAGCTGTGTTCTGGTCACCCTCTTTAAGCCATTGCACTCTAGATTTTTGCCTAGCTAAAGACTCCTCAGCTCGACTTAAAGAATAAAATTAAAAGCTTTGGCTTTTTTCCCAAGAATAAGGTTCTCTTCAAGAGGATTAGAAGCAAGAGCATGCTGGACCCTTAGGAGGTTTTCTCTAGCTTCAATAACTCTTCCGAGATATTCCCAAACTCCCTCTTTTAACACTTTAATGCTGCTTGACCTCTTCATTTTTAGTACCAATTGATACATAGGGGTACCCCTAACTCTTCTTCCCAAGCCTTACTAACAATGCTAATAAACTTTCATGGTGAGCCCAAAAGTTGAAGAACCGAATGGGATTTCCTAAATGAAGACTAACCCCCATTCAACAATACAAGGAGAATGATCCGAGATGCTTGGGGAAGGAATTAGCTATGGATTACCAAACACACTGCCCACTTTTCATTCCACAAGACTCGATCATCTTAGGGTAATCCTATGTTCCCCTTGTCTCATATTACTCCACGAAAAAGTTCCCATAAACCGAAGGTCCTCAAGCCTAGTCTCATTACACTATTATTCAAGTTCGAAACGTAATTTCTCCACCTATAAGAACCCCCTATTTTCCCATGCCCAAATCTCATCACATTAATCACCCATAATCACCCATGGTATTTCCTCAAATCTTGAGCTTCCCATTAGTCTCTCCATAATTCTTTCCTTTCCAGCGGACCATTAGAGCCATAGACAAATGAGCAAACAAAGGAGTAATTAGACTCCAAAATAACAACCTTACCATGGATGGCTTGATTCGTAGATTGTATGATTTCAAACCTCACCAAACTAGGATTCCAAGCAACCCAAATTCTACCATTAGGGCAGCACACATAGTTATGGATTACATCCCATCCCCCAAAAGTCAAGGACTTAGTTACCTCAAAATTTGGTTCCCTAACTCTAGTTTCCAAAATACCACAAATTGCAATTTTATTGGAAGAGATTAGATGTCTAACCTCTTTTTGTTTCAAAGGGGAATTAAAGACCCCTTACATTCCACGAAGCAAGTTTAATCATGGGACGGCTGGGCGTTAGGAGCTTCTCTCGCCTTCCTGGCTAATCTCCTCCTTTGGCTTTTAGAAAGACTTATGTTCCCCTCCGTAAGACCTTCCTTTTCATCAACTCGAATCAAATTTCCAAACCTCACAATAGCCGGTGAAGTAGACCCCATTTCACATCCCTCGTAGTTTTCCACAAACGGACCCCTAAGTGGGGTTACTTCTCCGTTGTCGCCAGCACTCAAAGCATTCAACCTTTTGCTTACTTCCCCTTAACACAATTATCCCTATCATCACACGCACCTCGATTATAGACCCTGTTAAGATCAGCCCCGCTAGAGAGATTTATCCCACACATTTCATCCTTATCTTTTCCAAACCTATCTTTGACATTCTCACTACCCTCTTCGCCATCTAGTTCCCCATTATCCAGCCGATGACCCGAACTGAGAACCACAAATTGATTAGTGGAGGGTTTTGTTTTACTAACCGTGACTCCCGACTCATTAATGGGCTGCTGTTTTTTGCGGCTAGAGCTCTCGCCCACGTTCTGACATATTCTCCTTCCTCTTGGTCACCACTCGCCATTCTTGTGTAAGATTCTGGTTCTTGTTCTCGGCGCTTTCCTTATCAATTCTAGGGGCCAAGTGACATTCCCTCAAATTGTGCCCAAAAGTTCTACACAAAGGGCAGGCCCTCGGTTTCCAAGAGTACTCCACCCCTATGTTCACATAATCACCATTCGGGAGGCCTAGTTCCACAGAATTCGGGAATGAAGAAGCTGTGTCAATTTCAACTCAAACTCTTGCATACTCCAATCTATCTCCTGCATGCGTGATGTTATCCATGTAGAGAGGTTTTCCAACGGCACTCGCAACATAGCTTAACCCTTTAGCAGTCCAAAACTCCAATGGAACTCCAATAAATTTCACCCAAATCGGCACACTACAAATTTCTTCACCTGCCATCTTTAAATTCGGACGCCATTTTTTTAGGAAAAGGCGCTGCCCCCCAAAATGCCAAGGGCCCCCTTCCAAGGCCTCATCCCTAGAGCTCTCATTATCAAATTTTAGAATAAAGCCCCCAACCCCATTTGAGACAACCTTGCCGAAGCACTTCCAATTCCTATCAATAAAACCCTTCACAAAAGAGAATGGCAACCTTCTGCCAAGGAAGAAACCAATGAGACAATTTCCCCATTTTTCCTTCCCCTAATCAGCAACCTCTTTAGGCGGTATAACCCTTATCCTCCTCCCATCATCAAGGACTTCCGGTGCAAAATATTCCATTGGAGCACTGGAAGTGGCCAACTGCCAATCCTTTTTTGTTAAGTAAGTAATAATATTAAAAAAAAAAGAGAAGAATATAAAAAGGCCTGATAAAGGGCGACCAGCCTATTTTGGGACATGCCCCAAAATAGGAATCAAAGGAAACAAGCCTAGAAACGGCCATTCACTCTTGGGGTAAATCTTAAACCAAAAAACCACGAAGAAAGCAAGGAGAACAACAACAATTTAAGTCGAGCTGAGGAGTCTTTAGCTAGGAGAAAATCTAGAGTGCAATGGCTTAGAAAGGGTGATCAGAACACAAGCTTTTTCTTCAAGTGTGTCAATGGCAAAAAGAATAGAAATAGAATCACCAAGCTTAAGTGTGATAACGGCATGGTTATTGAAGACCCTTTGAGCATTAAGGAGGAAATTGTCAGCCACTTTGAAAGAGTTTTTGAAGAGCCGAGGGGTGTGAGAGACTTCTGGGGTTTAGAGGAAATTATTGAACCTTGCATCACTAGTGATATGGCTAATGGGATGATTGCCGAAGTGACGGATGAGGAAATCAAGAACAC